>NC_069502.1:923534692-923769692 GCF_027579735.1 Bombina bombina
CTATGTTTGTCAAGCATTATATATAGTGCAATGGACAATATGGACAGCATACACACTGGCTGAAATAAGACAATTTAATACCATTGCAATGTATAGTGCAGAACTAAAACACTTTACAAACAATTAAATCAAAGGCTTATAATGTTTTCAAAACGGTTCCAAATTATGTGCTAAATTTGAATATAATGTATTCATTTTGAATGCATAATAAAAGTATACATCTGACTGGTGGTTTCTTCGCCTTGACGTTTGTGTCTCACAGAATTATGGGTAGCATAGCTTTTGTGGTGGCAATGTGCTTCTATACCACTTGAGAAATTACCATGCTGGGGGATGAGTAGTACCATACTACTCATCCCCAGCATGGTGTTTTCTCAAGTGCTTCTGTATCCACAAGTTCTCACAAATAATAGTTTAGTAATTATCATAGACCTTATCTAATGCTCATAATGTTCTCTTAAATCCACTTTATAGAAATGTACATTTCCTTCAGCTGGTGTTATTAAAATGTAGTTATTACAGAACTCTTTCTGCAGCAAACTAATACAGAATTCACTTAATGTTTTCAATTCTTGAAACAGGGCAGTAAAGATCAAGATCAATTGATACTCCAGAGGTGAATCGCCAAGGTAAAACCACTAGACAGGCAAGTGTTATGAACTAACATTCAAATTAGAATGTCATAAAACATTATTATGGATATCTAAAGCTTCATAACAACAAAAGCTCAAGGTTCTGTATACGATTGGCTGTGAAAAAAACATGATTGGCATGGACTTCTTAGAAATTAATTAAGATTTGCAAAAAGCTGAAAAGCTGAATGCATGACAATTAGTATGTATTTATACTAATGTATGGAAATTCAATTTCTGCCGGTTAAGTTAATCATCAGTATAAAACCCTCAAGCCAAAACCTTTCTCAGGTTTGATAAACTCATTAGTGCTGGAAAACATTGAAGTTATAAAGGTTTTTAAAGGTTGTATTTTAAGAGGAAACCTGCTGAATCTTCCCTTGTGTGAAGAAATGAAAAGTACATAGTCATTAAAGTATAATTCAGTGTAAAAAATATGAATAGCAATTAAATCAAAAATAATTCAGCTTATTTTCTTGAAGTAGTATTCTGTAGAGGCTGTTCAGCTGCAGGAATAACATACCTAGTTATTTGGACAAGGAAAAATGTAGAAAAGTACCATGTCACATTTTTCTAGTAATTGTGTATTCAAGTGACATATTCATATATTTCACTTATATTTTTTTTCCAAGGCTCAGTTAATTGTTGATTTATTTGTCTTATTCTGCTGACAAATTAGCCTGAGATGGAAAATACTTATTCTGTTTTTGTAAAGGTTACATCAGGTAAAATGTTTACACGCTGATAGGGATTGTTATTGCTGTTGTCTAATTCTCATGCATTACCATAATCATCTGTTCAAAAAGCAACATTTTTTTCACAACACCATGAAAATATAGAAACATTGATTTTGATGAACCAGAAGACCTATTGAGTCTAAGCTGTTTATTTCTGAAGTTTAATTATTTTTTTGGACAGCCTTATACACATTCCAGTCTTATGCATTTTTTATTTACCAATAATACATCAAAAAGACTGGAAATGCCACCAGAAAAAGACTTCAGCATGTACACAATACTAACTGGGTATGAATATTCCCAGTCTGGAAAGGTGCCTGAGGTGGTGTCTTCACCCAAAACACCAGTAATATGAGATAAAATGTTAACAAAAGCATCTGCATGCAGTCCATGTCTAGTATTAGCCATATAAAACTTGACTCAGGCAGACTTTTTTTTCTTCAATTACCTTTAAAAGGTTATATACTTACCTTTAGCTCGCTGGAGAATCGCGCTAGCCCTGGGCTGCACTAATAGGATGCTTTGCACAGCAGATCCCAGAGGTAAATGAAAAGGTAATGCAGGCCCTAGGATCCGCCACTCCAAGCCTCCTATAAGCATGGCCGGGGCTCTGAGAAGTATCAGGGTAAGCGCGACTCTCCAGTGAGCTAGAGGTAAGTATATAACCCCTTAATGGTAATTTAAAGAAAACATATGAATACTGATGAATTGATCATGATTTTAACTTTTTTCATTAAATAATATTTTTATTAAAAAGTCTGCCTGAGACAAGTTTTATATGACTAATACTAGACATGGACTGTGTGCAGATGATTTTGTTGAAATTGTATCTCATATTACTGGTGTTTTGGTTGGAGTCACCTGTAGCGCTAGACGTAAGTACAGCACTACAGGTGAACATCACTCATCATAAACATACCTTCATTCACACCATCACATATAACAATATTCATACCACATAACATTCAACCATTTTTTTCTACTCTTTATTATTTTCCCCCCACCAATTATTATTATTATTTCACACTTTATTAATATTTTTTTCACATGGATATATAATATATCACACAACATCACACCAAGTGCAAATCCATCACTATAATAAATAACATCACACAAATATTTATATACAATATTATTATCATCACAAAATGGAATAATATTATACAAATATATTCATACAACAGTAGTCAAAATATAAATACTACTAGAGATTTGTGTAGGATGTATACTTTCAGTTGGAAGAATCGTATCAGTGTCACACACATTTAACTATCGTTCTTTTATCAGTTTTACTCTCAAAATAAATTATTATACTATCAAAACACCTACACTACTATAGAGTATATAATTTAGCATATTATATTATATCATTTTTTTACTATGTATATATATATATATATATATATATACATACACAAAAGCATCTGCATGCAGTCCATGTCTAGTATTAGCCATATAAAACTTGACTCAGGCAGACTTTTTTTTCTTCAATTACCTTTAAAAGGTTATATACTTACCTTTAGCTCGCTGGAGAATCGCGCTAGCCCTGAAGACACAGGACATTTTTCAAAAGTGTAAATATAATTGACGTTTCGGGGATAGATTCTACCCTTCTTCAGAAAAAATTCAAAGTGTTCAAACCCCATTTAAATAGTGTTACAAAACAACCCACAATACCTCAATCATAGTGAAAAAAGCGCCAAACAATTAAGCACATACACAGCTCAAAATCGTCAAACCGGAAGTAGATAAATTCTCCACTTCCGGTCCGGCGTTACAACTTGTCTTAGTTGATACAAAACATAAGAATATAAGAACCTCAAAACAATAATGTGAACAACTAGAATACCTCTAAAATTAGTGTGCCTTACAGCTCTAGTGTAATACAGCAAAAAACGGATCACTGTTGTTCGTGAAACAGGAAGTGACATCACTGTGTGAAGACAGGAAGTGGGGCATGAAACATAGCCCTATGTGAAACAAGCTCCTATTGTCAAAATAGGAAGTGGGGCATATGTGTGTTGCACAGCTAGTTATAGAGAATATAACAACAGCAAACTAACATATATTACACATTGATATGCTAAAAGAAAACATTTGCAAATGCAAGTGAGGATAATGAAAAGGCAAAACTGGAAAAGATGAAGTTAGGCATAAAAAATATTTAATCCAAAATGCCTAAAAGCCTGCCTAATCAAACATAGAAAAAACAGAAAAATAATAGACATATGAACATGTAAATTAAAAAAAACGGCAAATATATATATATGGCGTTTTGCGAGACACATATAGGCTATATATGTCTCTTAGGAACTTGTAAAAACACATTTTTTATTGGGCTAATATAGATGCTTTAAAGTGCAAACACTGGAAATATTGTGAGGAAAATGTCTTAGAACACAATCATTAATGTGGATTAAATGTTTCTTTAAATTTCTATGTGTTCATTACTATGTGTCTATATGTTGGAACAGCCAATAGAATGCCAGCTCAATCCTATTGGCTGATTGAATTAGCCAATAGGATTGAAGTTCAATCCTATTGGCTGATTGCATCAGCCAATAGGATTTTTTCTACCTTAATTCCAATTGGCTGATGGAATTCTATCAGCCAATCGGAATTGAAGGGACGCCATCTTGGATGACGTCACTTAAAGGAACCGTCATTTAGTAATAAGACTTTGATGGAAGAGGATGCTCCGTGCCGGATGTCTTGAAGATGGATCCGGTCCGCGCCGGATGGATGAAGATAGAAGATGCCATCTGGATGAAGACTTCTACCCGTCTGGAGGACCACTTCGCCCGGCTTGGATGAAGACTTCTCCCGGCTTCGTTGAGGACTTTGGCCCGGTTGGGTGAAGACTTCTCCCGGTAAGGTGATCTTCAAGGGGTTAGTGTTAGGTTTTTTTAAGGGGGTATTGGGTGGGTTTTAGAGTAAGGTTGGTTGTGTGGGTGGTGGGTTTTAATGTTGGGGGGGGATTTGTACTTTTTTTTACAGGTAAAAAAGCTGATTACTTTGGAGCAATGCCCGCAAAAGGCCCTTTTAAGGGCTATTTGTAATTTAGTGTAGGGTAGGGCTTTTTTATTTTGGGGGGGGGGCTTTTTTATTTTGTTAGGGGGATTAGGTGTAATTAGTTTAAAAATCTTGTAATTTATTTATTATATTCTGTAATTTAGTGTTTTTTTTGTACTTTAGATAATTTTATTTATTTGTATTTAATTGTATTTAATTTAGGGAAATAATTTAATGATAGTGTAGTGTTAGGTGTAATTGTAACTTAGGTTAGGTTTTATTTTACAGGTAAATTTGTCTTTATTTTAACTAGGTAGGTATTAAATAGTTAATAACTATTTAGTAACTATTCTACCTAGTTAAAATAAATACAAACTTGCCTGTAAAATAAAAATAAACCCTAAGCAATATACAATGTAACTATTAGTTATATTGTAGCTAGCTTAGGGTTTATTTTATAGGTAAGTATTTAGTTTTAAATAGGAATTATTTAGGTAATAATATTAATTTTATTTAGATTTATTTAAATTATATTTAAGTTAGGGGGTGTTAGGTTTAGACTTAGATTTAGGGGTTAATAACTTTAATATAGTGGCGGTGACGTTGTGGGCGGCAGATTAGGGGTTAATAAATGTAGGTAGGTGTCGGCGATGTTAGGGACAGCAGATTAGGGGTTAATAATATTTAACTTGTGTTTGCGATGCAGGAGTGCGGCAGTTTAGGGGTTAATATATTTATTATAGTGGCGGCGATGTCCGGTTCGGCAGATTAAGGATTAAAAAATTTATTTTAGTGTTTGCGATGTGGGAGGGCCTCGGTTTAGGGGTTAATAGGTAGTTTATGGGTGTTAGTTTACTTTTTAGCACTTTAGTTAGGAGTTTTATGCTAAGGCATTGTAGTGTAAAACTCTTAACTACTGACTTTAAAATGCAGTACCAGTCTTGACAGGAGAGGGTGTACCGCTCACTTTTTGGCAGACTCGTAATACCGGCGCTATGCAAGTCCCATTGAAAATATAGGATATGCAATTGACGTAAGTGGATTTGCAGTATTACCAAGTCTGGCCAAAAAAGTGAGCGGTACACCTGTACCTGCAAGACTCGTAATACCAGCGGGCGTTAAAAAGCAGCGTTAGGACCGGCCAACGCTTCTTTTTAAGCCTAACGCACAACTTGTAATCTAGCTGACTGTTTGTTTCTGAACATACCATATATGTTTCATATATTTGTATTCATCCCAAAATAATACCTTAGAAAAATCAATAGATACCTAAAAGGTAGCGCACCCCCCAAAAAAGCATTTCTTTGCTTTTAGACAGCACATGCACACCTCTTAAGATTACAGTAACTCTCTAATCACTTTGTTCACTGTTGAAGGGAAATAATTTATTACATGTCTGACATTAACCATTTGTAATATTAATCCATCTTCACCACTGATTAACCATATGAATGCCATTTGTATATTGGCATGAATATAACCTTATATGGTGGTGGTTAAGGAACTTAATATTTTGGAGGGGTCTAATTGGGGGCTAACAAAGGTCTTGTCCTTAATATATGGAGTTCTTCACAGCTCAATGGGGCTACATGTGCTTTTGGGGGTGCATAGTGCCCCCAGCACCCCCATGGAACTGCCACTGACCCCAACATCTACAAATGTCATGTAGGAATCTTTTAAAATTAACATTTGATTCTAAGTCACATTCACACTGTTGTGTTTGTCACTAACAGTAAAGGTCTTAATAACCAGGTTTTAAAATGGGATCACGCAATCGTAAGTTTCATTGGAACCTATTGCAAGTCATTGCCATCCATATCACTGCTAAATCATCTGAATTCCAATTATGTGTTTGCATACTGGACACCCTTTTTCAATCACTGTCTTGTCCCTTTTAAACTTTCACAAGTATTGAGCATCCGTACTTCAGATTGAAGCTAACACTATGATTATTTCTTTAGAGGCTATTGATTTTTTGTTATATAAATGTCATCTTTCTTTTTGTTTACTTAACATGTTAGAAACATATTTATTCAACAATTTATTATTCAGGGTTATAAGTGTGGGTTAGGTTTTGATTATACATTTTATTAACAATGTAAAAATATTCAGCAAAGAAAAAACGGAAGGCTGCTGAGCAACAGGTAGAGAAAAAAACAGCTTTATTCCATTAAAATAGGAGAGACACAAAAATGACAAGGAGGGTAATTAGCCATCTTACATGTTTCGCGCTGGTATGCGCTTACTCATAGATGCTAAGTGCAAGTAATTGAAGCTAATGTATTTGAAGGGGCAGGAACCAATAGGAGAATGATCTTGAAATTTTGTAATTTGATCAGTTTCACACATGGAGTTTCTCCTTGTTAATTTAATACCCAGCCCCTTCAAAATGCATCAGAGTGTACTTAAAAACAAAGGAACATATTACTTGTGAAAGTATTGCAATACTTGGCTTATTGAAAAATTGCATCTCTATATACATCAAAAAGATTATTATTATTTCAAATTACCTAGAAAACAATTTTTTGGGAAGAAAGAGACTAGACAGAAAATAAGCAGAAAATATGAAAAATGTATAAAGACACTTTAAAGATAACGTGTGTATAAACACACACATACATGAAAAATATTTGCATACATACATACAAGAGAAACATATATGCAGAAACATGTATATGAATGTCAGCAAGGACCAAATAAGTATTATAATCAATATCAATGTGACAGCTACAAACATGTCTCACATCAAAAATAAAATTACAATAATGTGTGTATGCGTCACCAACATGTGATTCCTCACAAATACCTTTTCCTGTAGTAAAGTGTGTATATATACTTAAAATTAAATGGAGCCACACTTAAGTGTTGTTTTAATAAATAGGTAAACAAATGCTGAAAACATACTAATATGAAAATATATGTATGAATATACAGTAATAAGTATGTAAAATCGTGTTCACCTAATTCACAAAGTATCTCATGTCCCATTCTAGGTTCATGCCCAGTGGTGATTTGGATCTTAACTTATAGATCCAATATAGTTCCTTCTTGTCAAGTATTTTTAACACATTGCCACCACGTAAGGGAACTCTCGCTATATCTATGATCTTAATTTTAAACCTAGGTATATTTGTGAGATGAAAAGAGTTAAAATGTCTGGCAACTGCAGAGTCCTTATTAAAAATTTTTACATCCCTCAAATGTTCCCTTGTGCGATCCCTAAGGCTCCTAGTTGATTGGCCAACATACTGGGCCTTACAAAGTTGGCAATCAAGTAGATACACTATATAGGAGGTAAGACAAGTTGCATAGAAATCAATTTTAAAAATTTAGCCTGTGACTGCACTATTAAATATATTAGTGTAGTCCATTGTTTCACATGTTAAACAATTTGAAAGGTGTGCCTTGAAATTACCTTTGCCCCTAAGCCAATTAGTGTCAGTACTCGTTTTAGTTTTCACTAAACTAGGGGAAAGCTTTGTTGCTAATGTCGGAGGTTTTTTTGCTACAAATTTACAATTTTTAATGTGAGGTAGTAAAGTTTCATCACCTTTTAGAATATGTAGATGTTTTTTAATAATACCACAAATGGAATTATATTGAAGTGAAAATTCAGTTGAAAATACAATACTATTTTCATCAAGGTAATTATTCTTTTTGGAATCATCTCTAAGTGAGATAGTGCTACCGATTGTCCCTGCTGGAAGGGGGGAATCTATAGATTTGGGCTTCCAATTTTTAATCTCTTTGAATGTTTTAAGTAATTCTCTTTCATTATAGCCTCTGGCTTTGAGTCTTGTGATCAATTCCTTACCACCTTGTACGTAATTTTCAAGGTTACTGGCATTACGTTTAAGTCTAATGAATTGGCTCCTCTGTATTGATTTAACTAAGTGGCGTGGATGGCACGAGGTAGCATGAAGGATGGTATTGCCAGCTGTATCCTTCCTAAATGTACTTGATAGAACCTTATGTGTAGAATTATCACCAATGAGATGTAAATCCAAGAAGTTAACTCCCTCAGGATGTAGGTCTCCAGTAAACCTCAAATTGATCTCATTGTCATTTATGACAGATAGAAACTCCTGAAAAGGGAAATCATCCCTCACAATTAAGATGAGATCATCTATATACCTCACGTACATAAGGATGCCGGACCTGAAAGGTTCCCCTATATCATAAATGTGTTGGAGTTCCCACCTACCCACAAAAAGATTTGCATAAGAGGGGGCAAATTGATTCTACATTTTATTAACAATGTAAAAATATTGTCTTATCCCAAAATCAAAATAAAATGCCAGAGTTGAAGTCCCCAATCAATTATTTAAAACATAGGAATTCTGATATTAAACTCCCCAAAACAATAGTATATAATATTTTTTTATATGTTATCAGATTACATTACATTAGAATACATTATCTGATTAAATTATCTTAAATGGAGTTAAAGTGAGATTGGAAACAAACTTTAGAATTAATATAAGGTTTTTGCACTGAATTGCCTAGGATATTTGCTGTAAAAATGTAGGTATGTGTGTTGTTTGTTTGCAGCATTTGTGTAGTGTGCGTGTGTGTGTGTGATTATATGCTTGTAGTCTGCCTTATACTACAGGTACTCATTGTCTTATAATGTGACTAAAATGTTACCAAATGTGCAAACAAAAAACACAAGTGAATATAATATATATATATATATATATATATATATATATATATATATATATATATATATATATATATAAATAAAATGTGTTAATACCAAACCAATAATAGTGTTTATGCCAAACCAGTAATTATGGATTATACAGATCAAGGAGACTCCTTGATTAAGCTATAACAAATAGTGAAAAGATTGTCGTAGTTGTCAGCAGGTGAATCACAAGGAAGGGTCTGCACTACATGACAGCAGGAGCAACTTGGACACTGTGGGCGAGATTACATATACGGCGTAGGTTTCAGTGCAACTGCAGAAACCAACGCCACCTGTAAATTCACCTCGCACATCGGGTGAATCACATATATGGTGCCGGCAGATCATATACTGCCATAAGTCGGATAAACTAGCGAGGTACAGAAATGTGCGGAAAAAGACATTTCTGGATTCACCAGTGACTTAAGGCAGTATATAATCTGCCGGCGCTTAAGAGAGAAAAAAAAAAGATTTAATTGCCCTTAAAAGTCTAACCTTCCAAAAAATTAACCTGACACGTCAAAACCCCTATATCTGCCATCCCCCCACATCGAAACTAATAATAAAATGTATTAACCTCTAAAATATAATCACCCATAATGCAATCTACTTATTTAAACTATTAACCTGCTGCTGAGAACCACCACTGAGGATCGCTTCCCCGATGCGCTCTGAATCTGTGCATCGGGGAAGGCCGCTCCGCACCTCCGATCCATGCTGCCTTTGCTCCGGATGGAGATAGAAGATCAAAGTAATTAAGAAGCTGATAGAAACAACCTCTAGATAGGGAGCGCTATAAGATGGCTGGGTATAACTATGAGACAAATTGTAAAGCTGATACCCACTAAACATTACAAATTAGAAATAAAGGTAAGGGGTATATAAAGAGAGAGAGAGATCTCTCAAGTTAGAAAATGACCTGAAAAATTAAAATGTAAAAAATAATAAATCAAATGATGAACCAATACATATCTCAATTGAATAATGTACATTAATAGATGAAGCTGTTGCTTGATGGTATCAATTGGTAGATATAGGGATATGCTGCACTCTACTCACATGTAGATGTCACGAAATCTGAGAAGAAAACAAGAGAATCGCCTGTGTGTACCAGTAATAGAGCCAGATATTCACATTCAGTAAACCCTACTAAGGGTACTCACATTTGGAGGGAGCACTCAGACAGTGCTATTAGGCGTATACTGGATATTTAAAAGCGATCCAGCTCACTGATCTGCCGAGCTGCAGGAACAGGAGGGCATCAAATCTGAAGAAGACATAAGAGACTCTCATTCAGGGGACTCACATTTGTGAAGAGCACTCAGACAGTGCTATTAGGCACGGGCTGGATATTTGACAGCAACCCAGCTTACTGCTCAGCTTGTATGCCTGATGAAACAGTGTGGTAAGCGCTGAGAAATGCTTTGCATCTGTAAAGGAGGGTAGCTAGCATTCCCTACTTTTTGTTTCCATTGTTTTATGTTATATTTTTTACCTTGTGTTTTTGAATTTTTATTTTATTAAATATTTTTTTACCATTTTATACACTGGAGCCATGCCTTTCCTGCTTACCTACCACTCCCATAGGGAGTCATTGGCTGCATTTTGTTGTAGTATATCTTAGTATATCTGCAGCTTCCACTTGCATTCCTAATCCATTGGGACCTCTATACTTTGGGATCTTTGTTGTACACTGTTCCTGCTATCGGTTGGATCACTAAGCTGGGTTGCTGTCAAATACCCAGCCCGTACTTAATAGCACTGTCTGAGTGCTCTTCACAAATGTGAGTACCCTGAATGAGAGTCTCTTATGCAATAATTTGGTCTTCTACTGGCACACACAGGCGGTTTGTTTGTCTTATCTTCTTCAGATTTGATGCCCCCCTGTTCCTGCAGCTCGGCGGATCAGTGAGCTGGATCGCTGATAAATATCCAGTCTATGCCTAATAGCACTGTCTGAGTGCTCCCCCCAAATGTGAGTACCCTTACTAGGGTTTACTGAATGTGAATATCTAGCTCTATTACTGGTACACACAGGCGATTCTCTTGTTTTCTTCTTCTATTTTGGGCTTAGTTTTAGGATTTTTTTTTATTTTTATGATTAGGGATTTAATGGGCTGTAAAAGAGCTGATTGCCCTTTTAAGGGCAGTAAAAGAGCTAAATGCCCTTTTAAGGGCAATGACCATACAAATCCCTCTTTAGTGGCAATGGATAGCTTAGGATTTTTTTGAGTGCTAGTTTTTTTTTTATTTTGGGGGGTTGGTTGGGGGGGGCGTTACTGTTAGGGGGTGATTGGTATTTTTTTAAGTAAAAGAGCTGTTTAATTTAGGGCAATGCCCTACAAAAGACCCTTTTAAGGGCTATTGATAGTTTAGTATTAGATTAGGGGGTGCTTTTATTTGGGGAGGGATTTTTTATTTTTATTAGTTTAGGTTTATTTATTTTTATTTTGGATAGCTTTGTTTATTTTTTTTCTGTAATTTTACTTTTTTATTTTTTATAACTTTAGCTTGGGGGTTTGTATTTTTTAAACATAGACTGCCCTCTGGGCAGGCTTATCACCTAGTATTTTAATAAATTTGTTACCTGCTATCCAATTTGGCCCGGAGGTTTTTTAAATAGCATTATAACCAGAGCTGATGAGAGCTCTGCTCCACGTGAGTAGAAACTCTGAAAAGTAAAAGTGTGCTGAATTATTTTGAAAGCAGGATCAGGCTATGGATGGATGTGTTTCTTCTTCTCTTTGAGGTTGATCCTGATTGGAATTCCCAATAAAGATTGAACTGGACTCCTCATTAAAGGGTCATGAAACCCAATTTTTTTCTTTCATGATTTAGAAAGAGCATGCATTTTTAAACAACTTTCTAATTTACTTCCATTATCTAATTTGATTCATTCTATTTATATCCTTTGCGGAAAAGCCTATCTAGGTATGCTCAGTAGCTCTTGATTGGTGGCTGCACATAAATGCCTTGTGTGATTGGCTCACCCATGTTCATTGCTATTTCTTCAACAAGGATATCTAAAGAATCAAGCAAATTAGATAATAGAAGTAAATTGTAAAGTTGTTTAACATTGTATTCTCTACCTGGATCATAAAAGAAACATTTTGGGTTTAGTGTCCCTTTAAGGACTCTTAACTTTTTTTCTTTCCAATCATTGGTCTGTATTATACATTATTACTGGTTTAGTGTAAACACTATTATTGGTTTGGTATTAACACATTTTTATTTATGCTTTTTGTCTTATAGTTTACAGCACTACACAGACCTATATCTGAGACTACAATTGCTCAGTATCCTCTGTTGCCAAATGCTGCTACTGAGCATGTCTAAAGTGTTATTTTTAAAACTTTATAATTCAGGAACCACTGCTTGTTTGCTTATTTTTCTACAAAAATAAAAGGTAAGTAAGCATTATCTAGAGGTGTTACAATAACTTCAAAAATACTAAACAAATTTACTTAAAGGGACACTGAACCCAAATTTTTTTCTTTGGTTATTCAGATACAGCATGCCATTTTAATCAACTTTCTAATTTACTCCTATTAGCAATTTTTCTTCGTTCTCTTGCTATCTTTATTTGAAAAATAAGGCATCTAAGTTTTTTTGGGGTTCAGAACTCTGGATAGCACTTTTTATTGGTGGATGAAATTATCCACCAATCAGCAAGGACAACCCAGGTTGTTCACCAAAAATGGGCCGGCATCTAAACTTACATTCTTGCATTTCAAATAAAGATACCAAGAGATTGAAGAACATTTGATAATAGGAGTAAATTAGAAAGTTGCTTAAAATGTCATGCTCTATCTTAATTACAAAAGAAAAAATTTGGGTTCAGTGTCCCTTTAAATGTTCAGCATTTCTAGTCAGTTTCAAAAACTTTTTTTTTCACAAAATCAAAACTTACACCTGAAAAACTGAGTTTATTAACATTGAAAATTCCCATCAAACCATTAAAAATATGCATTTTTATTTAAGAAAATAAATAAAAAGCATTTTTTTTATATGACATTTCTTTTTAAATCACATTCTATATACACTGAGGGAAAATTAATTATTATTTTTTTACTTGATGGTTATTTTTATTTTTAAATATTTAACTTTAAAAAGATTCATACAGAAATTCTTATATAATTAACTAGATTCTGTTAAAAAGACATGAAACCCAACATTTTTCTTTTATGATTTGGATAGATCATTCAATGTTAAACAACTTTTCAATTTACTTTATTATCAAATGTGCTTTATTTTCTTGGCATCCTTTGTAGAAGGAGTAGCAAATAACTACTGGGAGCTAGCTGAACATACATCAAGTGAGTCAAAAATAGGTATATATGTGCTGCCACCAATAGCGTCTATTAGTGCTTTGCTGCTCCTGAGCCCAAGATACCAAGATAAAATAAATTAGACAATAGAACTAAATTAGAAAGTTGCTTAAAATTGTATGCTCTATCTAATGTTGAAGTTTCAGTTCTTTTTATATTTTCTGTTCAAAACTTAGTTATTATATGGGTTCCCCTTGTATAGGTCAATGTGCTCTGTGAACCCATTATATTTCTAGTTTGTAAAACATTCTGTTCTTTCCAGTTTTAACCTTTCACTGCTTAACCATCTTTGACAACTGTCCTGAAGTTTCCTTTTAGACTTTTGCATTTAAAATTCATTGAAGTGCATTTTCTGTGAGTTATCCACACAAATTCCATTTTGTTGTTGTTTGTTTTTTTTTTTATCAGTAGACTATTCCCTTTCAGAAGATAACTGTAGTTTGCAAAATAACGAACTACAAAATACAGAAAAACTGGATTGTTTCATATCAGTATGTATCATGAGCTTGGTAAATAAAAGTGTGTGAATAATTATTTTTTTAATTTTGCTATCAGGCACCTATTAGTTTACACTTTAGCATCAATTAGTCACAAAACGTGATCAATTTGAATAATATACCAATTTAAAATTAATAATTAAAAATAGGAAGATAGGGGGTGGAGCCTACTCTCAATGCGGCAGGACGTGTCTCAGTGAAGCTCCTGGAGAATTAAAGACTTTACCCAAGCTATATAACATAAATCTACAATATTTTATACTCCTGGGTTCACTTTTTAGCTAAAGTTGAGATAATGGGCTCCATGTAAGAAGCAGCAAAAGCTGCTCTGGAGCCTTTGCGGGGCAGGTTCGCATATGAGAGCCTGCTTCCCGCAATATAAGAAGCAGCGGTCATTAGACCGCTGCTTCTTACACCCTACGCCACATCTTAGGTGGCAAAGCAAAATCACAGAGAGCACGCTCGCTCTCGGTGATTGACAGCCCTGATACATACGGGCAAGCAGATTAACAGATCCGCTGCCTGGGTGTAGTGGAGGCGGGCGGACAGCTTCGCGAGTTAAGAAGTACATGGCGCCCTATCTCTGGAGCTGAAGTAACGACAACGTTCATGCCTATGTTCTTTGGGACAGCTACGTAGTAGATATTCTGCAAGGGCCTAGTAGCCATTTTGTCATTAACTGTAATCAAGCTGCAGCCTGATCATTGTCTATGACTTCAGAGTAGGATTCTCCTTGTAGGTCTGGGGCTGCCGCACAATAACCCCCCCCCCTGAAATCTGGGGTTCAAGTATCCTGCTATAGGATATACACAAAAAGGTAGTATATCACTACCGCATACTTCATCAACATTTATTCATTATGGAGGAGCTTCATGCAATGCTTAGACTCTTTCTACAGGACTTTGAAAATAAAATGGACAGCAGCTTTGGTGACCTCGCGGGACTCTGCAGATCATTTACAAGCCGCGAAAGCCCGCTAGTGCCTACACTTCCTAATGAGCCGAGAGAGGTACATGTCTCAATGCCGCAGCACATTGAAGTACTAGCAGAGCCATTATCTCATGACTACCGGGGACCCAGTAGTCCTCTATACCAACTACCACCCTTGAAAGATGAGAGACTTGCGCTAACTGTACAGGAGGATCATACAGCATTGCCATCTGCAACGGCTACCGGGAGGGATGTGGCCGAATCTCCAGGTGGCGAAGACAATCTCACGGCTCTCACTAGTGCAGAGGAGCCATATCTACCTTATCCTGAAACATCCGTCAAGGTTTCATTCTCCCCTCATGCCCCAGGGGCTAATAGGGGCTGGATCACTGCTGCTCTGCACCAGCGGTGCCCTATATTGTGCTCTCAGCACATAAACACAGCAAATACAGCCCAGCACTTTCCACTTACATCTAAGTATCCAGAACTGTGGAGATTGAAGCCATCTACACAATGCAGGGCAGTTAGAGGTCTGAGACCTAAGGTTCTGAACATTTAAGTAGGCTTCTCAGAGACCTGGAAGACCGGTGTGGGCTGATCTGCACAAAATAACTAAGTGGCTGAACAATCTTTTGTGTAACAGTCCATATTATAATTATCTTTGTCGCTCTTAGGAATCAGCCATATATGTATGTTATATTGTTTATTAGTCCTGTTTAAACATAGATTTAAGAGACATAGTACCTTAACACACAGTCTTTTACATGTCTTCTGATTATCTTACTAGTTGTCACTTTGTAATATGTTTCTTATACCTAAGTTAACTAATGTGCTTTGTAGGGCTAGCTATGTGTCTTATCTAGAAATATATGAGCATAGCTGGTCATGGTGATCAATATGTTTAGCTAGCTATAACATGGTATCCCTTTGATTCAGTGCATCTTTGAAACTCCTCCTCCATCTCAGCTCCACGAATCTAGCAATTTCACTGTTTCCCCCAAAGCTTCCCCTATACTGTACAGTGTCTATACCTGTTGGTCCAATAGGGGCCATTGTTTATTATTTGGGGTATTCATATTTGATTTTTAGTTAAAAACATTACTACTAATTCAACAGTTAGTTGGGATATGGAGAAAAATGTTTTTTCTAACAGATTCTAATAAGGATAGTTGGAAATCCTGCTGTTTATGAATATTTGGGCATACTATAGCTGGATATGGATAAATATGAGAAGAAATTTACTAATTTTCTAAAAAAGAGGGTCACAATTATAAAGGACATATGACTTGGTTAACATTGATATAATTTCAATGTTTTCTTAAACTGTGAATCTAAATAAATAGGGCTAGATTACAGTTGGAGTGCAAAGCTATATGCAATCCGAATTGGGGCAAAAATGCACCTTTACGGGAGCTCCCGTAATTTTACTCAAATTACAAGTGGGAAGTAAATGTGATCGCAATTACGATTTGCGCTTTGGTTAGCACCGCTTCTGAAAAACAGGTGTTAACCATAGCGCAAACTTAAAAAGTGTCACAAAACACATAAAAAATACAATGTACAGTAACACTTATAGTAACACTATCTAACAAAAATTATTGCAGGTATGTTAAGTTAGGAGGCAGGTAAGTTAGGATATGTCAGGTGATAGAAAAAAAATGGTCTAAAAGTGCTTTTACATGGGATCCATTGGAACAACTTTATTAATATAGATAGATAGATAGATAGATAGATATCGATATAGATATATTTATCTTTACATATATATGTTTACTAATATTCATACATATATACACATAAACACATAAATATATATGTATACTGCGATCAGGTTTATGCAAGCTGTGGCTGTGAGGCTGTCGGCATGAAAACGAGGCTCTATTACAGTCTATGGGGGGAAAAATCCTCCGCTACAGTGCATGCTGTTGAGCGATAGGATGCGATTACAAGGGAGAGATATTTGTGCTCCCAACCCTCTAATCTCATGCTCAGTAGCACACACGGAAACAACAAAACTGAGCAGAGATTGTGGGTTGGCAGAAGCGCAAATATGCACTTTACTCTGAATTTAACCCATAGTTGATTTTACCATAAATATATGGCAAATTTTATGCAGTTAAGATGGAGCTTTTTCTTATGGATGAGATAGGGATTATAAACCCATTACATCCCATACACATGTGGTTCTATCTAATGATTGCAATAAACATCCAATAGCCACATTGGTATTTAATACCCAGTTGTAAGAAAAAGGAGCCACACTTAATGCCTAAGCTTATATGGATCAAAGGCCTCAAATTTAGAATTTATGATGCCTCATAGGTGTAATCTTTATAAGCCAATGGTAAGAGCCACCTTGAATATGCATTACAACTTTGGGCACCAGTTTTCCAGAAGGACGTCATAGAACTGCAAATAGTTCAGAAATGGGTGAGAAAATTCATAAGGTGAATGGAAGAGATGCAGTTAATTACACTAGTAATGAGATGTCTTGGAGGGGATATCATTACATTATATAAATATGAATGAATATGCCTATATAAGCAATTATCAGCTGGCATGTTTATCATTAGAATGGTATAAAGCAGGTCATCCATTAAGACACCTACATCAGCCTAATGGTTCTTGACAAATTCCCTAGAATTTTTTTTTTTTTTTTTAAAGGGCTGGATGCTTTTTGGCAAAGCAGGATATAAAACATAATTTATGCTTACCTGATAGATTCATTTCTTTCATGGTGGTGAGAAAGTTCAACTAGTAGAAGGCAAAGATTCTAGAACTAGTACGTAAGCCCTCCCAACCATCTGGTATGTTAGTCTTACGTATAGCCAAAAAAGGAGAAGAAAAAAGGTAGGAAAGGACAAAGCAGAGAAAATGAGATTCAAACTAGAATTGCCACCAGAAAAAAATATATGTAAATTTATTGAAAATGGGTGGGTCTCGTGGACTTTCACCACCATGAAAGAAAGAAATTAATCAGTTAAGCATAAATTATATTTTCACTCATTTGGTGGTAAAAGTTCACAAACTAATACCCAAGCTGTGGAGTCAACAAGCATTTTGGCTAGGACAAAAATAAATTTATGAAAGGCAGGCACCTAAGTTCAAGACACTGCTGCCTATAGGACTTTCCAATAAAAAACGACACCCAAAAAAGCAAAAGCATCAAAGTGGTAAAATTTAGTAAAGGTATGTAAGGATGACCAAATTGCTGTCTTGTAAATTTATTCAATAGATGCCTCATTTTGAAAGCCCATGAGGAGGAAACTGATCTAATAGAATGAGCTGTAATTCATTGTGGAGGAGAATTGCCTTCCTCCAAATAAGCCTTGTGAATCAACATTTTTAAACCAAGAAGCTAAAGTAACTACTGTGGCATTTTGGCTCTTATGTGAACCCAAGAAATGAATAAACAAATTAGACAGTTGAGTAAACATTTTTGTAGCTATTAAGAAATTTTAACTCTAACTTTAAGCTCCCACTACATCTAAATTATGTAGGAGCCTTTCCTTTGAGTTTTATGGATTAGGACAAAGAGAACGAACAATTTTCGGATTACTGTAAAGATACTACCTTTGGTAAAATGTCAAGTTTTATCCTTAAAACCACCTTAGCCTGGAGAAAACGAATAAGTCCGATAATTCAGAAACTCTTCTGGCAGAAGATATAGCTAAAAGAAACAATACCTTCCAAGATAGAAGCTGAATGTTCAAACAATACATAGGCTTAAAAGAAGAGACTGGCAAAATTCTTAGAATCACATTAAGGTTACAAGGGGGTGAAATTGGTTTAATTGCTGATTGAAGCTCTTGTTTGATCCGAGCTATCACTCTTGGCAGCAGAACAGTCGGAGGAAAAATGTATGCAGGACAAAATGAGAAGGGAGCTGCTAGAGCATCTATAAGCTTCTTTGGATCTTGCAAAATATTTGATTGAAGAAGTCATCAGGCCTATCTCCGTTAGACCACATTGATCTACAATATGATTGAAGACATCTAGATACAGAGACAGTCCCATTGATGAAATGATTGGCGACTGAGATGTTTTGCTTCCCAGCTGTTCACAACTTGTATATGAAATGCTGAAATTGTACAAAGACTGTTCTTTGCCCAAGTAAATATTTGAGAAACTCCTTCATCGTTAGGGAACTGTAAGTTCACTCTTGATGATTGACATAGGCCACTTCTGTGACACTGTCAGACTTAAAATACAGTTGAGTCTCTTCAGGGGAGGCCAGCTTTGAAGAGCCGTAAAGATTTTTATTGGTAACCCCGAATCCTGAGGAGAACAAAATCTCTGTGCCCTCCTGGGCCCCCACACTGCACCTCAACCCAAGAGACTTGCATCTGTTGTGACGATTGTCCAGGTTTTGCATAAGAATGATGCCCCCAGATAAATAGATCGTTAATTTATCCACCAGGACAGAGGCTGTCTCACTTTGAAATTTATGAGGATTCTTTAAGAAAGTTGAGTATAGTTCTTGCATCATTTATGCAGCATGCAGAGCTGAAAAGGTTTCATGTAAAAATGTACAGAATCTGTTGGTGTTCAAATAACTGATAATACAAAAGGAATAGCATCTGATGCTGCTATCACCAGACCTCACACTTCCATGCACTGAGCTACTGTAGAATTGGAAAGAGATTGAAGAGTTATACAAGCTTTTTTTATGTTGCTCTGAAAGAGATCCTGGAATGAGGAGAAAGAGAACTATTTGGAACATTGATTCTCCAACCATGCTTCTGAAAAAACAACAAAAGTTTGTCTGTATGAGATACAGCTAAAGGTAAAGATGGAGCCTGAACGAAGATATCATTCATATATGGAGCCACCAAAATACCTAGAGCCCTTATTACAGACAGGAAAGTTAAAAAACTTTGGTATAAATTATGGGAGCTGTAGCAAGACTAAATGGAAGAGCAACACAGTGAAAGGGTTTTGTCCTAAAAAGCAAATCTTAGAAACTGGTAGTGGTCTTTGTGGTTAGCAAAATGAAGGTAATCAACCTTTAGACTTTCATGGACATATATTGTTCCTGATGAACTAGAGGGAGATTAGTGCAAATTGTTTCCAACTTAAAAGACAGAATTTTGAGAAACTTGCTTAGAGTTTTTAAATTTAGAATAGGCCTTTAAATCCCTTCATTCTTGGGAACCAAAAAAACAGGTTGAAGTAAAAACCTTGGTCTTGTTCTAACACAGGTACTGGAGCAATAACTCCAATAAGGTATAGATCCTGAACACATTGAAAAAGGGTTTTTGCTTTTACAGGGTCCTTGGGAACGTGGGACAGAAGAAACCTTACTCTGGGAGGCCTTGATGTGAAGCCTATTCGGTATCCCTGGAAAATAATGTTTAAAATCCAGGGGTCTTTAACAGATTGAGACCATACCTCCCAAAAAAATTCATAATGTGCCCCTACCAGAAGAGAATCTGGATCGGGGTCGTACCTTCATGGAGAGTTGGAGGTGGAAGAAGGCTTTTTTGACTATTTGGCCTTATTCCAACTAAGATTGGACCTCCAGTAGGATCTGGAAGAATCTTGTTTTGAGAATTAGAGGAGGACATTTGCTTCCTCTATAATGAAGGAAACAAAAAAGACTGAATGTTCTGTACTTTTTGTCTTGAAGGAGAAAGTCTCCCTTTCTTCAAGTCACAGTAGAAATTATAGCGTCTAGACCAGGCCAAATAAGATTTTTCATTGAAAAGAAAGAGATAAAAGTCTGATTATGGAAACCATATCAGCTGCCAATGTTTCTACCACAAGGCCCCTCTGGTCAGAACAGATAATGCCATATTTTTAGCATTAATCTTGAATATATCAATGATTGGTGTTTGGTGCCATCTTTTTTGTTTTTATACTGACGCATACTCCCTGATATCTTAGTTGTCTATTATTCCACTCATCTTTATTCAAAATCTTTATTTTAAAATGGCATTCATAGATACCAATAATGGGTTTAATCAATTGTTGTGAAAAACTATAACATAGAACTGTATATTGTCTTATTTAAGTTAAAGGGAGATGAAAGCCAATTGTTTTCTTTCATGATTTAGGTAGAACATACAATTTTAAATAGCTTTCCCATTGACTTCTATTATCAAATTTGCTTCATTTACTTGGTATGCTTTGTTGAAGGAGCAGCAATGCATTACTGGTTGCTGACTGAACACACGGGTGAGCCAATGACAATCAGTATATCTATGCAGCCACCAATCAGCAGCTAGAACCTAGGTTCTTTGCTGCGCCTCAGTTTTCCTAAATAAACATTTTAGAAAAGGATAACAAGAGATGGAAGCAAATTAAATAGTAGAAGTAAATTGGAAAGTTTTTTAAAAAATATATTCTCTATCTGAACCATGAAAGAAAAATTTGGGGTTTCATGTCCCTTTAAAAGAAGACTATGGTATTTACATTTATTTATTAAATTTAATTTGTTTAATTAGTATTGGTTAATTGAGGTCTGAGAATAAAGATGTTGGCTTTAATCATTATGGAAGCACTTTATTTTTTCTTGTAAATATTTTTTTAATGTGCATATAAGAAAATAATCTTTAAATGTAAATGAATTTTTATTTCTATCATGCATATGAAATAACACGATTGTTTGCTCTAAATTGTTAAGTAAAATGTGTTTAGACTTGTTCTGAAACATTCATCCTTGTGAATAACTAATGCTCATTGGTGTTGCGGTAACGCTTACAGTTATTTTTATTGGTAGGTAAAATAAACACAAGCCTGAAAATCAGGTTTATTCAGCAACAGAACATACTTTACATATTATCGGCTAGATTTAGAGGCTCCTAACGCTGGTTTTTACCGCCCGCTGGTATTTGGAGTCAGTCAGGAAAGGGTATAACGCTCACTTTCCAGCCGCGACTTTTCCATACCGCAGATCCCCCTTCGCCATTTGCGTATCCTATCTTTTCAATGGGATCTTTCTAACGACAAAACTCCAGCCGCAGAAAAAAGCCTAATCTGCCGCTCCGTACACCGCCGCAACCTACATTATACCTATGTACCCCTAATCTGCTGTCCCTAACACCGCCGACCCCTATATTATATGTATTAACCCATAATCTGCCACCCCTGCTATCGCTGACCCCTGCATATTATTATTAACCCCTAATATGCCGCTCTGTACACCGACGCAACCTACATTATACCTATGTACCCCTAATCTGCTGCCCCTAACACCGCCGACCACTATATTATATTTATTAACCCCTAATCTGCCCCCCACAACGTCGCCGCCAGCTACCTACAATAATTAACCCCTAATCTGCCGACCAGATCTCGGCGCTACTCTAATAAATGGATTAACCCCTAAAGCTAAGTCTAACCCTAACACTAACACCCCCCTAAGTTAAATATAATTTAAATCTAACGAAATAAATTAACTCTTATTATATAAATTATTCCTATTTAAAGCTAAATACTTACCTGTAAAATAAACCCTAATATAGCTACAATATAAATAATAATTATATTGTAGCTATTTTAGGATTAATATTTATTTTACAGGCAACTTTGTAATTATTTTAACCAGGTACAATAGCTATTAAATAGTTAATAACTATTTAATAGCTAAAATAGTTAAAATAATTACAAAATTACCTGTAAAATAAATCCTAACCTAAGTTACAATTAAACCTAACACTACACTATCAATAAATAAATAAAATAAACTACCTACAATTAAACCTAACACTACACTATCAATAAATTAATTAAATACAATACCTACAAATAACTACAATTAAATAAACTAACTAAAGTACAAAAAATAAAAAAGAACTAAGTTACAAAAAATAAAAAAATATTTACAAACATTAGAACAATATTACAACAATTTTAAACTAATTACACCTACTCTAAGCCCCCTAATAAAATAACAAAGACCCCCAAAATAAAAAAATGCCCTACCCTATTCTAAATTTAAAAAGTTCAAAGCTCTTTTACCTTACCAGCCCTGAAAAGGGCCATTTGCGGGGCATGCCCCAAATAATTCAGCTCTTTTGCCTGTAAAAAAAAACATACAATACCCCCCCAACATTACAACCCACCACCCACATACCCCTAATCTAACCCAAACCCCCCTTAAATAAACCTAACACTAAGCCCCTGAAGATCTTCCTACCTTATCTTCACCATGCCAGGTACACTGATCCATCCTCCGAAGTCTTGATCCAAGCCCAAGCGGGGGCTGGCGATCCATAATCCGGCTGAAGTCTTCTATCAAGCCGTGGCTGAAGAGGTCCAGAAGAGGCTCCAAAGTCTTCATCCTATCCGGGAAGAAGAGGAGATCCGGACCGGCAACCATCTTGATCCAAGCGGCATCTTCTATCTTCATCCGATGACGAACGGCTCCATCTTGAAGACCTCCAGCGTGGATCCATCTTCTTCTTCCGACGTCCAACTGAAGAATGAAGGCTCCTTTAAGGGACGTCATCCAAGATGGCGTCCCTCGAATTCCGATTGGCTGATAGGATTCTATCAGCCAATCGGAATTAAGGTAGGAAAATTCTGATTGGCTGATGGAATCAGCCAATCAGAATCAAGTTCAATCCGATTGGCTGATCAGATCAGCCAATCAGATTGAGCTCGCATTCTTTTGGCTGATCAGAACAGCCAATAGAATGCGAGCTCAATCTGATTGGCTGATCCAATCAGCCAATCAGATTGAACTTGAATCTGATTGGCTGATTCCATCAGCCAATCAGAATTTTCGTACCTTAATTCCGATTGGCTCATAGAATCCTATCAGACAATCGGAATTCGAGGGACGCCATCTTGGATGACGTCCCTTAAAGGAACCTTCATTCTTCAGTTGGACGTCGGAAGAAGAAGATGGATCCGCGCTGGAGGTCTTCAAGATGGAGCCGTTCGTCATCGGATGAAGATAGAAGATGCCGCTTGGATCAAGATTGTTCCCGGTCCGGATCTCCTCTTCTTCCCGGATAGGATGAAGACTTTGGAGCCTCTTCTGGACCTCTTCAGCCGCGGCTTGATAGAAGACTTTTTTATTTTGGGGTCTTTGTTATTTTATTAGGGGGCTTAGAGTAGGTGTAATTAGTTTAAAATTGTTGCAATATTTTTCTAATGTTTGTAAATATTTTTTTATTTTTTGTAACTTAGTTCTTTTTTATTTTTTGTACTTTAGTTAGTTTATTTAATTGTATTTATTTATAGGTATTGTATTTAATTAATTTATTGATAGTGTAGTGTTAGGTTTAATTATAGATAATTGTAGGTAGTTTATTTAATTTATTTATTGATAGTGTAGTGTTAGGTTTAATTGCAACTTAGGTTAGGATTTATTTTACAGGTAATTTTGTAATTATTTTAACTAGGTAACTATTAAATAGTTATTAACTATTTAATAGCTATTGTACCTGGTTAAAATAATTACAAAGTTGCCTGTAAAATAAAATATTGTAGCTATATTAGGGTTTATTTTACAGGTAAGTATTTAGCTTTAAATAGGAATAATTTATATAATAAGAGTTAATTTATTTCGTTAGATTTAAATTATATTTAATTTAGGGGGTGTTAGTGTTAGGGTTAGACTTAGCTTTAGGGGTTAATCCATTTATTAGCGTAGCGGCGAGATCCGGTCGGCAGATTAGGGGTTAATTATTGTAGGTAGCTGGCGGCGACGTTGTGGGGGGCAGATTAGGGGTTAATAAATATAATATAGGGGTCGGCGGTGTTAGGGGCAGCAGATTAGGGGTACATAGGTATAATGTAGGTTGCGGCGGTGTACAGAGCTGCAGATTAGGGGTTAATAATAATATGTAGGGGTCAGCGATAGCAGGGGTGGCAGATTAGGGGTTAATACATACAATATAGGGGTCGGCGGTGTTAGGGGCAGCAGATTAGGGGTACATAGTTATAATGTAGGTTGCGGCGGTGTACGGAGCGGCAGATTAGGGGTTAATAATAATATGCAGGGGTCAGCGATAGCAGGGGTGGCAGATTAGGGGTTAATACATATAATATAGGGGTCGGCGGTGTTAGGGGCAGCAGATTAGGGGTACATAGGTATAATGTAGGTTGCGGCGGTGTACGGAGCGGCAGATTAGGGGTTAAAAAAAATATGCAGGTGTCAGCGATAGCGGGGCCTGCAGATTAGGGGTTAATAAGTGTAAGGTTAGGGGTGTTTAGACTCGGGGTACATGTTAGGGTGTTAGGTGCAGCCATTCTGTGAACTCTAAATACCAGCGCTATTTAAAAGGTGCGGGGGAAAAAAAGCATGCGTAGCTAACGCACCCCTTTGGCCGCAGAACTCTAAATCTAGCCGTAAGAGATTTTTTTACAAACAATAAAGAGAAAATGTGCCTTGCCATGCCTCGTTAACTATAAATATAATTAAATAAGTTTAATAAAATAGTAATTTAAGTAAGATAATTTCCAAACAGAATGAGTTAAAGAAAAAGTTGGTTTAAAAGTAAAGAAAACTTTAAATGAGGGTTATGAAATTGGCAGCTTCTTTAAAAGAACACATTAAAATCAGCCTAAATATCAATCTGGGATTTAGCTGCTAAAATGTGTAAGACTAATCCACATATGTGCATAACTAATCATTAATTTTAATTCACTGAGCACCAATCTTCCACAGTGGCTTACTTCCTGGAGTTAAAGGTACTCCCAGAAAATACAGGTATTTACTTGAATTCTGTATGTCCCACTGTTTTTATGCTGCATCTATTAATCACAAATTCTGTTTTTTTCTCTAATGTGTATCTAAGGGCACACTTGAAAAAAATTAGTCATATAAAGCTTGGCAGGTAAAATCTATAAATTAAAATTGTAGTTTTGGAAAAAAATATTTAAAGTTAAGGTTATTATGCAAATTTAGCATATTTTGCTTAAAATATGTAACTCTATAGCAACAACAATACAAAAATAATTTATGTAAATGTACTTATTTTATTATTTAGACCAGAGTAAGTATTTAATTTGGTTCAGTTTAGTCAACTAAGGGCCAATTTACTAATGGTGTTGTGCTATTTTTTCCCCTCTCACACCTAAACACTGTTGAAAGTAAACGTTTAACAGATGTATATATAAATATTTAAAAGTGCTAAGAACATTTTCATCTAAGTGAAAAACATTGGAATGTAAAATATTTACATTAAATACAAATTAAAACACATCATTAAATATTAAAATTGATTAAAAATGATTTTTCAACTTTTAAGGAATTTGATTGGAAAGGGCTCCAAAGTGTATATATGTGTGTATATGTATATATACAGATATAAATACATAAATACAAATATATACATATATACATAAACATATACACACATGCATACATTCATATGAATAATATTTATATGAAATAGATATTTCATTACTACTCACTTTCTGCATACATTGCATAATAATTTTGTATAACTCAATTATTGCACCTACAACTGTAATGTACCCCAATATTGTACTTGTTTGTTTGTGTGTTTAATGCATCCCTGTAATGTTCCATTATTTCTTGTATAGCGCTACGTTATCTGCTGGCGCTTTATAAATACCTGATAATAATAATAATAATAATAATGGTAAATATTGACAAAAATAATAATTGCTCTCTTTTCTGATTTTTAATTGTTAATTTTAATTGAACCATAAAGTCATACATGTTGCGGTTTTGGGAAGGGGAGCTGATGCTAAATGGGGGAAATAAAATGTGTGTTTGATATATTTAGGAAATAATAACTCCCATGTTGTTATTTACTATGCATACCACAAAAAAAATACACAAAAGTGTACATTTTTTGAATTTTATATAGTGTTTTTTTCTCATATTATAATATTTCTCCAAACTAAAGTTATATTCTAAAAATGCTTGCATATCTCCCAACATTTGTGGTTAGGAATTAGGGACTCAAGAGGTTGTGGTAGTGTCTGAAGGGATTGGTCACAAGTGGATAGTGGGTGGAATTATGGTAATTTCTGAGTGGTTAGTGGGCATGTCTGGAAAGTATGTGGGTGTGCCAGAGTACTTTGTGGGTGTGTCTGGGCAGTTTGTGGGCAGGTCTAAAGGAAATTCAGAAAATTGGGCAATATAGCTATCTCAGAGGAACAGTGGGACACAGCTCAGAATCAGGAACTTTCCCTCTCAAATAGGGACAGTTGGAAGATCTGTGATTGGTCTGCTGAAAATACATGCTTTACATTTTGAGTGGATATCTCACAGAAAAAAAAATATATGTGAAAATGCAATAATGGCAAAACAAATAAAACACCTCTAGCAGAGTTGTGTGAAAATAGCTCAGCAGCAAAAGGGTTCATTTTCTCCATCACCCAAGAAGTGGTGGAGTTAAATAATTCTGGATTTATAGGTCAGGGATGAATGGCAAGCCCTGCTTCCACACAATTGGTTGCTTATGGGCAGGGGGTAGAGCTGCACAAGCTTTTGCTTGTGCAATGATAAATGATAAACAGAAGCTGCCCACTCACTCTGGACCCAGACCCAGACCCTGAATGGAAACTTTGTCCACACTAAGCATAATAAATGTTGTTTTTATCATACTTTTTAATTATTTTTGGCTATTTTCAGAGCCAGATTTATACTTGTGAAACAGCAACACAATAAAACATGGATTTCCACAGATTTTAGTGTGTTGCTGTTTCTCAAGTAACAATTCTCCGAAATAGCTGAACAGTACGAAGGGCCACCTTCTACTGCATTTCCAAAATATTAATTTTATAATAAAACATCATGAATAAACTATAAAAACACATCATATTTCCACCATAATAAATAACCTTTATTATCTGTTTATGAGGAATTACACAGATGTAGAGTTTAAATAGCAGTATGAGATTAATAATTTATACTACACAAATGTTTCAGCCGTGTTAATAAGTAGGAATTTAACACATTTGTTAGTTTGTTCGAATTTCTGTACATTATTCTAACATTTGATAAATGTAATGGTATTTCTACTGCTACCTTTAAATGTAATATTGTAATTATGCAATATTTGAAATTGAAATTTTTCATCAATATATGTT
This sequence comes from Bombina bombina, assembly GCF_027579735.1. Classification (NCBI taxonomy): domain Eukaryota; kingdom Metazoa; phylum Chordata; class Amphibia; order Anura; family Bombinatoridae; genus Bombina; species Bombina bombina. The sequence continues at coordinate 923,562,542 of NC_069502.1, forward strand.
TGTCTATTATGTATCAATTTACTTAAGACTAGATTACGAGTTTTGCGGTAAGCTAAAAAAGCAGCGTTGACAGGTCCACTCCTAACGCTGCTTTTTCACTACCGCTGGTATTACGAGTCTTGAAGGTTTAGGGTCACAGCACACTTTTTTGGCCTTACCGCAAAATGACTTACGTAAACTTCGTAAAGTCTTTTTTCTATGGGACTTGCATAGCACTGGTATTATGAGTCTGTCCTGGGAGGCCAAAAAGTGAGCACTACACCCTATCCTGTCAAGATTCCAACCGCATTTGAAAGTCAGTAGTTAAGAGTTTTACGGTACAACGCCATAACATAAAACTCATAACTAAATTGCTAAAAAGTACACTAACACCCATAAACTACCTATTAACCCCTAAACCAAGGTCCTCCCGCATCACAAACAATAAAATTAATTTTTAACCCCTAATTTGCTGGTCCTGACACTGCCACCACCTACATTATATTTATGCTAATCTGCTGCCCCCTACATCGCTGACACCTACATTATATTTATTAACCCCTAATCTGCTGCCCCCAATGTCGCCGCAACCTACCTACACTTATTAAACCCTAATCTGCCACCCCCAACGTCGCCGCCACTATAATAAACATATTAACCCCTAAACTGCCGCACTCTCACATTGCAAACATTAGTTTATTATTATTAACCCCTAATCTGCCGTCCCTAACGTCGCTGCCACCTACCTACATTTATTAACCCCTAAACTGCTGCCCCCAACGTCACCGCCACTATATTAAATGTATTAACCCCTAAACCTCAGTCTAACCCTAACCCTAACACCCCCTAAGTTAAATATAATTAAAAGTAATCTAAATAAATATTCCTATCATTAACTAATTTATTCCTATTAAAAAATACTTACCTATAAAATAAACCCTAAACTAGCTACAATATAACTAATAGATACATTGTAGCTAGCTTAGGATTTATTTTTATTTTACAGGCAAGTTTGTATTTATTTTAACTAGTTAGAATAGTTATTACATTTAATAACTACCTAGCTAAAATAAATACAAAAGTACCTGTAAAATAAAACCTAACCTAAGTTACAATAACACCTAACACTGCACTACAATTAAATCAATTCCCTATATTAAATACAATTAAATCAATTAAATTAAATTTGCTAAGTAAAAAAACCCCACTACATTACAGAAAATAAAAAACAAATAACAGATATTTAAACTAATTACACCTAATCCAATAGCCCTATCAAAATAAAAAAAATGCCCCCCCAAAATAAAAAAACCCTAGCCTAAACTAAACTATCAATAGCCCTTAAAAGGGCCTTTTGCGAGGCATTGGCCCAAAGTAATCAGCTCTTTTACCTGAAAAAAATACAAACAACCCCCCAACAGTAAAACCCACCACCCACACAACCAACCCTCCAAATAAAAACCTAACTAAAAGAACCTAAGCTCCCCATTGCCATGAAAAGGGCATTTGGATGGGCATTGTCCTTAAAAGGGCAGTTAGCTCTTTTGCAGGCCAAAAGTCCCTAACCTAAAAATAAAACCCACCCAATTAGATTTTTTTCAGGTAAAAAAGAGCTGATTACTTTGGGGCAATGCCCCACAAAAGGCCCTTTTAAGGGCTATTGATAGTTTAGTTTAGGCTAGGGTTTTTTTATTTTGGGGGGCATTTTTTTATTTTGATAGGGCTATTAGATTAGGTGTAATTAGTTTAAATATCTGTAATTTGTTTTTTATTTTCTGTAATTTAGTGTTTGTTTGTTTTTGTACTTTAGCTAAATTAATTTAATTGATTTAATTGTATTTAATGTAGGTAATTTATTTAATTGTAGTGTAGTGTTAGGTGTTATTGTAACTTAGGTTAGGTTTTATTTTACAGGTACTTTTGTATTTATTTTAGCTAGGTAGTTATTAAATAGTTAATAACTATTTAGTAACTATTCTACCCAGTTAAAATAAATACAAACTTGCCTGTAAATAAAAATAAATCCTAAAATAGATACAATGTAACTATTAGTTCTATTGTAGCTATCTTAGGGTTTATTTTACAGGTAAGTATTTAGTTTTAAATAGGAATTATTTAGTTAATGATAGGAATATTTATTTAGATTACTTTTAATTATATTTAAGCTAGGGGGTGTTAGGTTTAGACTTAGTTTTAGGGGTTAATACATTTAATATAGTGGCGGCGACATTGGGGGCGCCAGATTAGGGGTTAATAAATGTAGGTAGGTGGCGGCGATGTTAGGGACGGTAGATTAGGGGTTAATAATAATAAACTAATGTTTGTGAAGCGGGAGTGCGGCGGTTTAGGGGTTAATATGTTTATTATAGTGGCGGCAATGTCCGTAGTGGTGTCAGGGTGCCAGGAATCAGACTGAGATGAGATGTGCAAAAATAATCACACCTTTATTAATAACTAAAAATAATAAAAAGTCAAATAACAATCCAGGAGTCAAAACCAGAGCTGGTAGTCAGACGAGCCAAGTCAGGAGCCAAAGCGAATAGTCAGACGAGCCGGAATCAGGAACAAGGAAAACAGCAGTGTCAGGAACAAGCCAGGTATCAGGAACCAGGAAGGACGTCAGGCAGCCAGGTAATACACAGGAACTCTCACAAACAGGTCTGAGACAACGCAAAGGCAAAGCATACTGAACAGAGGACCTTTAAATAATAAGTGTTGACATCACAATTCTGAGACTGCATCCTGTCTCACATGGATGATGCACACCAGTCTGACCATAAAAGGAAGTGCAGGAAGTGAGCAGCATCTCACACAATAAACCATAGTCAGGAAGAGAGGTGAGTAAAATGGCTGTCAGCAGCACATGGCAAACACAACAGGGAAAAAACCCTGACAGTACCCTCCCCTCAACGACCACTCCCCCGCGGAAGGACAAAAGGCTTATTGGGGAAACAGGCATGGAAGGCACGGAGGAGGGCGGGAGCATGAACATCAGAGGAGGGAACCCAAGAACGCTCCTCTGGACTGTAGCCCTTCCAGTGAACCAAATACTGTACACGGCCCCTGGAAATACGAGAGTCAATAATGCTGCTGACCTCATACTCCTCATGGTTGTCAACAAAGATAGGACGGGGACGAGGCAACACAGTGGTAAACCGATTACAAACCAATGGTTTCAAGAGGGAGACATGAAAAACATTGGAGATTCGCATAGCAGGAGGAAGGTCAAGAGCGTAGGCCACAGGATTAACCAATCAGAGTATTCAAAAAGGACCAACATAACGGGGAGCCAATTTATTGGAAGGCACATGAAGGTTCAAGTTGCGGGAGGACAGCCAAACTCTCTCACAAACCTGGTAGGAAGGTGTGGACAGACGCCTACGATCAGCCTGGAACTTTTGGCGCTGCATAGAACGATGAAGGCAATCCTGAATCTGTACCCACGTGGAACGGAGTTGCTGGAGATGCTTCTACCCTGAGACATGAATGAATCAGGCAACAAGGATGGTTGAAACCCATAATTCGCCATGAATCAGGATAACTTGGAGGAAGCATTAATAGCACTATTACTAGCAAACTCTGTCCAAGGTAACCATTCAGACCACTTATTGTGGTGATCTGAGACATAGCAACGGAGGAACTGTTCCAGAGCTTGATTAGACCGTTCCGCAACCCCATTGGATTGAGGGTGATATGCAGAGGAGAAGGAAAGCTGGATACCCATTTGAGCACAAAAGGAACACCAAAATCTGGAGACAAACTGGCTACCCCAGTCCGACACTATCTCCTTGGATAACCCATGTAAACAGAAGACCTCCCGGGCAAAAGTTGAAGCAAGCTCCGGAGCGGTAGGCAGCTTCATCAAGGGAATGTAATGTGACATTTTAGAAAAACGGTCAACCACCATAAGGATAACAGTATTGCCATTGGAAACAGGGAGCTCGACAATTAAGTCAATGGAAAGATGTGTCCAAGGACACTCACCATTAGCAATAGGTTGAAGAAGACCCACAGGAAGACGTCGAGGTGTCTTATTCTGTGCACAAACTGAGCAGGAGGCAACATACGCAGCAACATCAGAACGAAGACCTGGCCACCAGAATTGTCGAGTGACAGACCAAATCATTTGGTTCTTGCCTGGGTGACCTGCGGCTTTAGGATAGTGGTAAGCGTGCAAAAGTTTAGTTCGAAGATTCTCAGGAACAAAACACTTACCACTAGGTTTCTCAGGAGGGGCATTGGTTTGTGCAGCCAGGATCTCCTCCCCCAAGGGAGAAGTCAAATTAGTATGTATGGTAGCCAAAATATGGTCAGGAGGTATAACAGGAGTAGGTACAGACTCCTCCTTGGACAGAGGTGAATATTGTCGAGAGATGGCATCAGCCCTGACAGTCTTACTACCAGGCAGGTAGGAGACCACATAATTAAAAGGAGACAAAAATAGTGCCCATCTGTCCTATCCTGACAACAAAAGTTTTGCTTCAGATAGATAAGTTAAATTCTTGTGGTCAGTAAGAATGAGCACTAGCACGTTACTACTGCCTCCATTTCTTAAGTGCCAAAATTATGGCCAGTAACTCCCTGTCACCAATTTAATAATTGCACTCCGCTGGAGACAATTTCTTAGAGAAGAAACCACACGGATGCAAGGAACCGTCAGGCATGGGATGTTGAGACAAGAGGGCACCTACTCCAGTCTCAAACGCATCGACCTCAAGAATGAAAGGCAGGACAGGGTTAGGATGAGCCAGAACTGGAGCGGCAGCAAAGGCAGTCTTAAGACTATCAAAGGCCTTAATGGCAGTAGGTGACCAATGGAGTGGATCATTCTCTTTACGGGTCATGTCTGTGATAGGTTTGACCAAGGAAGAAAAGTTTTTAATAAACTTTCTATAGTAATTGGCGAACCCCAAAAAACGTTGAATAGACCAAAGACCAATTGGGCGAGGCCACTGCAGAACTGCAGATAACTTGTCAGGATCCATGGAGAACCCTGCAATGGAGATAACATAACCTAGGAAGGTTACTTGAGTCTGGTGGAACTCACATTTCTCGAGTTTACAAAACAAGCAGTTCTCACGTAATCTCTGAAGAAACCGTGTAACATCAGAACGATGAGCCTCAAGTGTGGGTGAGTGTATGAGGATGTTGTCTAAGTACACCACAACACACTGTTGCAACATATCTTGTAGGATATCATTAATAAATTCCTGAAAAACAGCAGGAGCATTACATACGCCAAAGGGCATTACAAGATACTCATAATGCCCAATCCTGGTGTTAAATACTGTTTTCCATTCGTTGCCCTCCTTAATCCTAACAAGATTTTACGCTACTCTCAAATCAAGTTTAGTAAAGACTGTAGCTCCCTTGAGGCGGTCAAAGAGTTCCGTAATAAGCGGAATAGGGTAAGCATTCTTAACGGTAAGATGATTAAGACCCCTATAATCGATACATGGTCTTAACTCACCACCCTTTTTCTTCACAAAGAAGCCAGCCCCTGCAGGAGAGCAAGATTTGTGGATGATCAGCAACATACTCCTCCATAGCACAATTCTCTGCAACAGACAGAGGGTACACCCGGCCCCGAGGAGGAATGGCTCCGGATTGCAGGTCTATGGCACAATCCTAAAACTGGTGAGGAGGCAATGTACCGGCACACACCTTGTCAAACACGTCTAGGAATTCTCAGTACTCCTCTGGCAATTGAGATACCGAAGTGCACAAGACTGGTTTCCGAAGACAAGTGGAAATACATTGCGGGGACCACAACAAAATTTCGGACCTGCACCAGTTGAGACTGGGATTGTGCTTTTGGAGACAGGGATAACCCAGAACAACTAGAAAATGCAGAGAGTTTATCACCTGGAACTGGAGGGTTTCAAAATGGAGAGCCCCAACAGCCATGGACAACGGAGCAGTTTCGTGAGTAACAAGTGCGTGCTGAAGGGGCCTGCCATCAATGGCCTCAATAGCAAGCGGTACGGACTGAGGCAAAACAGGAATGGAGTGCTTTGATACAAAAGCACTGTCAATGAAATAGCCCGCAGCACCGGAGTCAACAAGACACTATGGAGGAGTCCACCCAGGAAAGGTTTCTCCTTAAGTGGTTCCAGGGACGAGGATAAACCACCCAAGGTCTGCCCCCGACAGGACCTTAGGTGTGAGCGTTTCCCAGCCGTGTAGGACAAGACTTCAAAAGGTGACCCTGTAACCCACAATAAAGGCAGAGCTCCTCCCTCCTCCTAAAGGCCCTCTCTGCCACGGAGAGACGCATGAATCCCAGTGGCATCGGCTCAGCAGTACCTGGTGACTCAGGACCAGGAGACATGGGAGGAGAGTGAGGCATGGGTGGGAATGAACACGTAGGAGACAACGGAACAGGAGGCTTCCGCAAGCGCTCATTGAAAGAGGGCCTCTCTTTGAGTCTGATGTCAATTACGATAAAAAAAGACACCAATGCCTCGAGATCCTCTGGTAAATCTCTGGCAGCAACTTTAATCACATCAGAGAGACCATGAAAGAAGGCGGCAACAAGGGCTTCATTGTTCCACCCTACCTCTGCGGCAAGCATACGGAACTCAATAGCATACTGAGCAACAGATCTTGTACCTTGCTGAATGGACATGAGTCGTTTAGCAGCAGAGGAGGAGCGAGCGGAACATCAAATACCCTTCAAAAGGAGGCCACAAATTCAGGGTAATTTGAAATCACAGGTTTATTAGTCTCCCACAAGGGATTAGCCCAGGCAAGAGCTGTGTCAGAGAGTAACGAGATGAGAAATCCCACCTTAGTTCTGTCAGAGGGAAACGCCTGAGGTAATATCTCAAAGTAAATGCCCACCTGGTTCAAAAACCTTCTGCACTGAATAGGATCGCCTCCATATCGCTGAGGTAGAGGTGCAGAACCGGACATGCTCCTGGTAGGCATAGGTGCAGCAGCGGAAACAGGAGCAGCCATAACTTGTGGAACACTTTGGTCCAAATGTGCAGTGCGAGTCAGCATGGTTTGTAGGGCTAGTGCAAATTGATCCAAGCGGTGATCCTGTTCCTCCATCCTGGAAATGATGGCAGGTAAAGGTGGATTATTAGCACCATCAGGATTCATGGCCTTTGCGTAATGTCAGGGTGACAGGAATCAGACTGAGATGAGAAGTGCAAAAATAATCACACCTTTATTAATAACTAAAAATAATAAAAAGTCCACAAGTCAAATAACAAGCCAGGCGTCAAAACCAGAGCTGGTAGTCAGATGAGCTGAGTCAGGAGCCAAAGCGAATAGTCAGACGAGCTGGAATCAGGAACAAGGAAAACAGCAGTGTCAGGAACAAGCCAGGGAACAGGAACCAGGAAGGATGTCAGGCAGCCAGGTAATGCACAGGAACTCTCACAAACAGGTCTGAGACAACGCAAAGGCAAAGCATACTGAACAGAGGCCCTTTAAATAATAAGTGATGACATCACATTTCTGAGACTGCATCCTGTCTCACATGGATTATGCACACCAGTCTGGCCATAAAAGGAAGTGCAGGAAGTGAGCAGCATCCCCCACAATGCACCATAGTCAGGAAGAGAGGTGAGTAAAATGGCTGCCAGCAGCACATGGCAAACACAACAGGGAAAAAACCCTGACAAGCGGTAGATTAGGGGTTAATAAGTGTAGGTAGGTGGCGGCGACATTGGGGGCGGCAGATTAGGGGTTAATAAATATAATGTAGGTGGCGGTGATGTTGGGGGCAGCAGATTAGGGGTTTATAAGTATAATGTAGGTGGCAGCAGTATCCGGAGCGCCAGATTAGGGGTTAATAAATATAATGCAGGTGTCTGCGATGTTGGGGACGGCAGATTAGGGGTTAATAAGTGTAAGATTAGGGGTGTTTAGATTCGGGGTTCATGTTATGGTGTTAGTTGTAAACATAAAATTTGTTTCCCCATAGGAATCAATGGGGCTGCGTTAGTGAGTTATACGCTGCTTTTTTGCAGGTGTTAGACTTTCCCCGTTGATCCCTATGGGGAAATCGTGCACAAGCACGTTACACCAGCTCATCGCTGACTTAAGCAGCGCTGGTATTGAAGTGAGATTTGGAGCAAAATTTTGCTCTACGCTCACTTTTTGTCTTTTAACGCCGGGTTTGTAAAAACTCTTAATACCAGCACTGCAGGAAAGTGAGCAGTGAGAGAAAACTGCTCGTTAGCACCGCATAGCCTCTAACGCAAATCTCGCAATCTAGCCGTTAATTCCCTACCACATAAACTATTGAACTTCTGAATAGTATTGTTAAATTGAATGTTACATGCAAAATTTCGAATGTGGATATTTGATCTAATCATGAACATTTGAAAATTAAAGTAACATTCAAAAACTGGATATATCATTTGATTATCGAATTTGAATGGATTTTCATCCTTATTTTCATTCTTAACAACATTCGATTGCAAAAATTGAATGTCCACAGTACTATTTGTTCTACCAAGTGAAATGTACTTTCACCACATTTGCCCATCCCTCTATATAAGTATAAGTAAAATATTTGGTGAAAAACAAGCAAGTAACAACAATAAAGAACCATTAAAGGTACTCTGACATTATTTCTTATAGTCCTAAACTTTAACCCTAACTTTTGTGGGCTTTCCAATTTTAGTTAGAAGTGCAAATGCAGACTTAAAGGGATATGAAACGTAAAATTCTTCCTTAATGATGCACACAAAGCATGTATGTGTTCAGCTAGCTCCCGGTAGTGCATTGCTGCTCTTTCAAAAAAGAATACCAAGAGAACAAAACATTGCACAAGTGTTCACTCATGCAATAATAAATATGGGGAACACATGTGCCCCCAATATTCAAGGGAATGCGGACAGGTTCACACAGGGCCGGATTGGGAAATCAGGCCGACCCTGGAAGTTTGTATAGACTGGCCCAGCCCTGCCCCCTCCAGTCTAGCCATGCCCCTGCCAGCCCAGCCACCCCCTCCAGCGTGAATTATAAAACAGAATAAAGAGTTCTGATAATCTTTATGGCAAGTAAGATTGCAATTATATGATGCCAACAGTATGCAGTGGCTGAATGGGATGAACTCAGAACTTCCTAAACACTAATTTAAATGATGAGTGGTTGAGTAATGGGTTGGTCATTTCGGTAAAGGTCTCTTTAGTCTCAAATTATATATATCATTTTTTTTTTAAATTTAGCAGTAAGGTCAAACTGCCTAAAAAGGAACAGACAGTAGACATAGACCCACACTCTCACTGACACCCACAGGAAACCCACACACAAAGACACACACACTTACACTGGTCTGGCACCCATAGAAAACACCCTCAAAGACACACATACTCACATTAACACCCACAGAAAACAAACACACACAAAGACACACACACACTGTGACACCCACAGAAAACCCACCCACAAAGATACACACAGTCACACTGACACCCACAGAAAACACACACAAAGACACACACTCACACACTGATACCCATAGAAAACACACACTTACACCCACAGAAAACACACACACTCATTGACACCCATAGAAAACACAGACACCCACAGAAAACACATAAACAAAGACACACACACACTGACACCCACAGAAAGCACACACACACACTGACACCCACAGAAAACACACACACATATACACCCACAGAAAACACACCCACCCACAGAAAACACACACAAAGATACACACCCACACAAAGATACACACACACTCTGACACCCACAGAAAACACACACACACTGACACACACAGAAACACACAGACACACGCTGTTACCCACAGAAAACACACATTCACACCCACAGAATAGACCCACACCCACAGAAAACCCACCCACTCACACCCACAGAAAACACCCACACCCACAGAAAATACCCACACACACAGACACACACAGAAAACACACACAGACTCCCACAGAAAACACACACACTCACTGACACACACAGAAAACACACACAGATACCCACAGAAAACACATACACAAAGACACACACACACACACACACTGATACCCATAGAAAACACACACACACACTCACTGACACCCACAGAAAACACACACACTCACTAACACCCACAGAAAATACACACACATACACCCACAGAAAACCCACCCACCCACATAAAACACACACACAAAGATACACACCCACACATAGATACACACAGAAAACACACAGACAGACACACACACGCTGTTACCCACAGAAAACACACATTCACACCCACAGAATAGACCCACACCCACAGAAAACACACCCACAGAAAACACCCACACACACAGACACCCACAGAAAACACACACACACAGACACCCATAGACACTCTCACTGACACCCCCAGAAAACACAGATACACACTAACACTGACACCCACAGAAAACACACACACACACAGACACATACACACTCACACTGACAGTGACAACCACAGGGAAAAAACACAAACACAAAGACAAACACACACTAACACTGACACCAACAGGAAAAAAAACACAAACACAAAGACACACACACTTACACTGGCCTGGCACCCACAGAAAACACACTCAAAGACACACATATTCACACTAACACCCATAGAAAACAAACACACGCAAAGACACACACACACTGTGACACCCACAGAAAACACACCCACAAATATACACACAGTCACACTGACACCCACAAAAAACACACACAAACTGATACCCAAAGAAAACACACACTCACGCCCACAGAAAACACACACACTCACTGACACCCACAGAAAACACACACACACATAGACACCCACAGAAAACACATACACAAAGACACACACACACTGATACCAATAAAAAACACACACACACATGGACACACACAGAAAACACACAGACAGACACAGACACGCTGTTAGCCACAGAAAACACACATTCACATCCACAGAATACACCCACACCCACAGAAAACACACCCACAGAAAACACCCACACCCACAGAAAACATCCACACACAGACACCCACAAAAAACACACACTCACGCCCACAGAAAACACACACACTCACTGACACCCACAGAAAACACACACACACATAGACACCCACAGAAAACACATACACAAAGACACACACACACACTGATACCAATAGAAAACACACACACACACTCACTGAAACCCATAGAAAACACACACACACACTGATACCACAGAAAACACACACATACACCCACAGAAAACCCACCCACAGAAAACACACACAAAGATACATACCCACACAAAGATGCACACACACACACACTGACACCCACAGAAAACACACACACACATGGACACACACAGAAAACACACAGACAGACACAGACACGCTGTTACCCACAGAAAACACACATTCACATCCACAGAATACACCCACACCCACAGAAAACACACCCACAGAAAACACCCACACCCACAGAAAACATCCACACACAGACACCCACAAAAAACACACACAGACACCCACAGAAAACACACACCCACAGACACCCATAGACACTCTCACTGACACCCCCAGAAAACACAGATACACACTAACACTGACACCCACAGAAAACACACACACACAGACATATACACACTCACACTGACAATGACACCCACAGGGAAAAAACACAAACACAAAGACACACACACTAACACTGACACCCACAGGAAAAAAAACACAAACACAAAAAACACACACACTTACACTGTCCTGGCACCCACAGAAAACACACTCAAAGACACACATACTCACACTAACACCCATAGAAAACAAACACACACAAAGAATCACACACTGTGAGTGACACCCACAGAAAAAACAACCCACAAATATACACACAGTCACACTGACACCCACAGAAAACACACACACACTGATGCCCAAAGAAAACACACACTCACACCCACAGAAAACGCACACACACATAGACACCCACAGAAAACACATACACAAAGACACACACACACTGATACCCATAGAAAACACACACACACACACACTAACACACACAGAAAACGCACACACATACACCCACAGACAACCCACCAACCCACAGAAAACACACACACAAAGATACACACCCACACAAAGATACACACACACACACTCTGACACCCACAGAAAACACACACACACAGACACACACAGAAAACACACAGACAGACACAGACACGCTGTTACCCACAGAAAACACACATTCACATCCACAGAATACACCCACACCCACAGAAAACACCCACACCCACAGAAAACATCCACACACAGACACCAACAGAAAACACACACAGACACCCACAGAAAACACACACTCACTGACACCCACAGAAAATACACACACATACACCCACAGAAAACCCACCCACAGAAAACACACACACAAAGATACACACCCACACACAGATACACACAGAAAACACACAGACAGACACACACACGCTGTTACCCACAGAAAACACACATTCACACCCACAGAATAGATCCACACCCACAGAAAACACACCCACAGAAAATACCCACACACACAGACACCCACAGAAAACACACACAGACACCCACCCACAGAAAACACACACACAGACACCCATAGACACTCTCACTGACACCCCCAGAAAACACAGATACACACTAACACTGACACCCACAGAAAACACACACACACATAGACACATACACACTCACACTGACAGTGACACCCACAGGAAAAAACACAAACACAAAGACACACACACACACTAACACTGACACCCACAGGAAAAAAAACACAAAGACACACACACTTACACTGGCCTGGCACCCACAGAAAACACACTCAAAGACACACATACTCACACTAACACCCATAGAAAACAAACACACGCAAAGACACACACACACTGTGACACCCACAGAAAACACACTCACAAATATACACACAGTCACACTGACACCCACAAAAAACACACACAAACTGATACCCAAAGAAAACACACACTCACGCCCACAGAAAACACACACACTAACTGACACCCACAGAAAACACACACACACACATAGACACCCACAGAAAACACATACACAAAGACACACACACACACTGATACCAATAGAAAACACACACACACATGGACACACACAGAAAACACACAGACAGACACAGACACGCTGTTACCCACAGAAAACACACATTCACATCCACAGAATACACCCACACCCACAGAAAACACACCCACAGAAAACACCCACACCCACAGAAAACATCCACACACAGACACCCACAAAAAACACACACTCACGCCCACAGAAAACACACACACTCACAGACACCCACAGAAAACACACACACACATAGACACCCACAGAAAACACATACACAAAGACACACACACACTGATACCAATAGAAAACACACACACACACTCACTGACACCCATAGAAAACACACACACACACACTGACACCACAGAAAACACACACACATACACCCACAGAAAACCCACCCACAGAAAACACACACACAAAGATACATACCCACACAAAGATGCACACACACACACTCTGACACCCACAGAAAACACACACACACATGGACACACACAGAAAACACACAGACAGACACAGACACGCTGTTACCCACAGAAAACACACATTCACATCCACAGAATACACCCACACCCACAGAAAACACACCCACAGAAAACACCCACACCCACAGAAAACATCCACACACAGACACCCACAAAAAACACACACAGACACCCACAGAAAACACACACCCACAGACACCCATAGACACTCTCACTGACACCCCCAGAAAACACAGATACACACTAACACTGACACCCACAGAAAACAAACACACACAGACATATACACACTCACACTGACAATGACAGCCACAGGGAAAAAACACAAACACAAAGAAACACACACTAACACTGACACCCACAGGAAAAAAACACAAACACAAAAAACACACACACTTACACTGTCCTGGCACCCACAGAAAACACACTCAAAGACACACATACTCACACTAACACCCATAGAAAACAAACACACACAAAGACACACACACTGTGAGTGACACCCACAAATATACACACAGTCACACTGACACCCACAGAAAACACACACACACTGATACCCAAAGAAAACACACACTCACACCCACAGAAAACGCACACACACATAGACACCCACAGAAAACACATACACAAAGACACACACACACTGATACCCATAGAAAACACACACACTAACACACACAGAAAACACACACACATACACCCACAGACAACCCACCAACCCACAGAAAACACACACACAAAGATACACACCCACACAAAGATACACACACACTCTGACACCCACAGAAAACACACACACATGCACAGACACACACAGAAAACACACAGACACGCTGCTACCCACAGAAAACACACATTCACATCCACAGAATACACCCACACCCACAGAAAACAAACCCACAGAAAACACCCACACCCACAGAAAACATCCACACACAGACACCCACAGAAAACACACACAGACACCCACAGAAAACACACACCTACAGACACCCATAGACACTCTCACTGACACCCCCAGAAAACACAGATACACACTAACACTGACACCCACAGAAAACACACACACACAAAGACACATACACGCTCAGACTGACAGTGACACCCACAGGAAAAAAAACACAAACACAAAGACACACACACTAAAACTGACACCCACAGAAAACACACTCACACCCAAAGAAAAAGACACTATCGTACAAAACACCCACAAAATTATACAAAGACACACACTCACACAAACACCCCACAGGAAAACACAAAGACTCACACTCCCCGGCTAAAACCATGTAGTTATAAATACTAATTATTATTGAGAAGATAAAATAGCATCAAATGAGAGCTAGACATAAAAAGTTGTTTTGTTTTTTGCTACGGCATGAGTCTTGTGTATTTGTCTTGGATAGAATGTGAGATCAGTTGCAGTTTTATAAAAAAAATATGTGAGGTTCAACATTAAAAATATATATTTTTATAATATTATATATCTCCAGTTTTTTGTTATAGCAACCCAGTGATAGTAACTTTAAATAACTAAAATGAGCTTTAGGGACCAAATTATACATTCAGATACTGGGGGGGGGGGGGGCTACAGTATTTCTTCCTGTGCTTAATGTGGTGCAGTGGCCTTAGCCTACCTTTATGCTTTCTACTTTTATCTTTTCTGCGGCAGGGTGGCAAGCTGGCAGCAGCAGGTATCCCTCCCTTCTCCTCCAGTCCAGTGAGTGTGCAACAAGTCCATTTATTCCATCATGCCCTTAATTATAGGGCCAGACCAGTCACTTCCTGGGCACTATATTGCCCCGTCCACCTTCGCCCCATCACCAATCAAAAGTAAAAACAAACTTTAAGTGAAGCTAGCCTGCAGGCGTGGAGAGTGGGTTGGGCCGGGATGAATGGGAGTGCATGATGACATCATCAACAGCCAGGCCCGTCCCTTCCCTCCCAGCCTGCCCCTTCCCTCCCGACCCATTTTGTTTAAGGTTTTAAAATGTATTAGCCAAATAGGCAAACAATCATTGACAGGATTAGGCATCATCAATAATTTAAGTCACTAACTCTTCACATCTGCTCTGGCTTTAACTGCATGCAGGATTGCTCCGCTCCCTCACACAACCGTGCTAAGTTGCTTGCTTGCAAATTGATGCTCTCTCTCCACTGCAGTTGAGCAGCCTCTGCGGGCCCGCGGCCCACCAGGATTTTTCCTGGTATCCCAGAGGCCCAATCCGGTCCTGGACTCACAGCTTGCGAATCATGTCTGTCTGCAGATTGATTAATCTTTCCCTGAATGTACTAATAACAATAGGCATTTAAGTCAAAGACCATTTGGGTAGCAGTGATTAGAACATGGTCCCTTTAAAATAACTATCCAAAAGCAGTGTTATATATAATTTTAAGAAAGAAATTCAATGATTTAAGGAAATCATTAAATAACATACATTGGGACAAGGTATTCTCTAATAAAAATACAGAGGATAAATTGATAACATTTAAAACTTTGTTAAATAGATATACTGTACATATTAACACATACCATATGGTTATAAAAGCAAAATAAATAAATACAAGCCGAAGTGGCTAAATACAAATGTGAAAAACGTAGGCATTTACATTATTAAAAAAAAATAGTGCAGACTCAACATTCCAAATATATAAGGAATGTAACAAAGCATGCAAAAAAGCAATCAAATTATATCAAATTGAAAATTAAAAATGAATTGCAAAGAATTCTAAGTCAAACCCTAAAAGGTGTTTTAAGTACATAAATGGCAAAAATATAAGAAGGAAAATATAGGTACATTAAAATGTGTTAAGGGTAGCATGATTAAAAGTGACACAGAGAAGGCTGCGGTACTAAACCAGTTTTTTTCTTCAGTATACACAAGAGAGGAACCAATGGGAGATAGTTTGAAGCAACTAGAAAATATAAGCCCATACCATTAACTGGGTTATATCTAGAGGATATCAGGAGAAAAAAAAAACTGCATAATAAGAAAATAAATCTACAGGCCCAGATAGAATACACCCAATGGCTTTACGGGAATTTAGCAATGTTATAGTCAAACCTACTCTTTATTTTTCAAGACTCATTACCCTCAGGAATAGTATCCCAGGACTGGCTTAAAGCTAATGTGGTGCCACTTTTTAAAAGAAAGCAGCTTTGATCCAGGAAGCTATAGACCAGTTAGTCTGATATCAATAGTGCGGAAGATACTTGAAAGGATCATAAGGGATTATATTGATAATTATTTTCGTGTAAACAAGATTATGAGTTCAAATCAGTATGGTTTTCTGAGAAATAGATCATGTCAAACTAATCTAATTAGATTATATGAGGAATTAAGTAACAATATAGATAAAGGGGAATCAGTTTATGTGATATTATTTGATTTTGCAAAGGCGTTTGATACAGTGCAACATGAGAGATTAATGTACAACATTAAGGGACTGGGAATAGCTAAAAAAGTTAGCTCATGGATAAAAAAAACTGGATAAAAGACAGGGAGCAATGAGCAATAGTAAACAGATCATACACAGATTGGACAAAGGTAATCAGTTGAGTCCCACAAGTATCAGTACTGGGCCCTGTTCTTTTTAATATTTTTATTAATGACTTGGAGCAAGGGATAAATAGCAACATGTCTATTTTTGCAGATGATAAAAATTGAATTTGTGTAAGTTCATTAGGTCAGTGCAGGACAAAATTGATTTACAAAGGAATCTACAAAAAATTTTAAGAATGGGCAGGTAAATGGAAAATGAGATTTAATACGGGAATATGCAAGATTCTACATTTTGGAAGTAAAACTAAGCAAGGAACCTATTATTTAAATGGGACTAGATTTGGCAAAACAGAGGAGGAAAGGGATTTGGGAGTACTTATAGATATTAAGCTAAAGATGGGTGCACAATGCAGGGCAGCGGCTTTTAAGGTTAAAAAGATACTAGCATGTATTAAAAAAGGCATTGATGCAAGGGAGGAAAGCATAATTCTGTCACTATATAAATCCCTGGTAAGACCTCACCTTGAGTATGAATTGCCGTTCTGAAGACATATCTTTAAAAATTTTTTACAGATTTAGAAAAAGTTCAGAGAAGGACCACAGAGATGGCAGAAGCTCTGTTTATTCTAAGAAAATCATTTGTGAGAAGAGGTTACAATTTAAGGCTGGAGAAATGGAGATTTAATCTCCTGCAATGTAAATGTTTTTTTCACTTTAAGAGCAATCAAATTGTGGAACTCCTTATCTAAGGAGGTAGTAAATGCCAATACCGTAGATACATTTAAAAATGGATTAGATACATTTCTGTCTAGAAACAAAATTCAGGCATATGATTATTTGTGTTAAATGGGTAACCTTTTTTTAATGGGGTTAATTGCTTCTTCCTAGGTATGCTTTTCAACAAAGAATGCCAAAGGACCTAGCAAAATTGATAACAGAAGTGAATTGGAAACGTGTTTAAAATTAGATGCTCTATCTAATTCAAGAAAGAAAGATTTTGGATTTCATGTCTCTTTAACACTACGATATCCCACACAGTCATTGATTACAAACTCTAGTGACCAGTTTATCACTGTGCCTAAATGGTAGAGGAGGCTACTTTTTCAGTATTTAAAAACAACTAATACAATCTAAAAAACAAAGGCATCACCATAATATTGTTATGCTTATCTTTGCTTTTAATTCATTATTCTATGTAGTGTTTAATGTCCCTTTGTGACATATTAATTTGCATGCCATAGCAAATAGAGACAATATAAAACCTGATTTAAATTCAATACCATTTTTTTGTTAAATTGTTCAAACTTATTTTCTTTAGTGCCAGCTCTGACAGATAAAGCTGCTTTTGTTGAAAGCATAATAATTTCCATTTGTGTTGATATTCCTTGATGCATTGTTTTAGTGTTTTGACAGGAAGTGCCCACAAAGAAGAAAGAAAATGTTCTTATGTTATTTTATAAATAGCTTTGTAGAACGGTATTTCCGTATCTACGCTATCTAAGCTTAAAAAAAAAGGGAAAAAATCTGCACTCAACATAAGATTATAGCAGCTGATTTGAATTTGGAACTATCATTCAAAAAGCATGAACTCTTTTAAAGTTTGATGCATTCTCTGCAATTTTTATGAATGTTTTGACAAAGGAAATATTGTATTCTTCACAGAAAATATGTTATGTATGATTGTTCTTGCATCTATACATGATAAAATTTCTGTCCAATTCCAAACATATTTCTGCTTGATTTATTCCTCCTTGAAGTATACATTTATAGGACTATTATTAGTATCTGCAAAAGATTTCCTTGAGTTTACCGAGCATATGTTGCTTACTAAAATTTAGAAATACATTTAAAACATATGCAAAATAATATGAAGAAATATTATGTCTTTTATTACTATATCTCCTGGGATCCTTACAGCTTTATGTAACATAATAGTACAGAATTAAAATTTTGATTTGAAGCAGTTTCATACTTTGTTGTTTGCAAAAATGCTTCTGAAAAATGTTACATTACATGTTCGGCCATAACATTTTTTGTGTACGTAAAGCGTCTATGACATCACATATGATGTGAGAATGTTCACATGTAGGAGTCATGTGCACTTTTTCGCCAAAAAATTTTTTTTCTAATTAAAAAGAAATGCAAAAATGTTTCTATACATTTCAAATTTAAATTGTATATCATTTGAATACAAGAATGCAATGCTGTACATTTATAAATGTGAATTTTATATATCCTTTCCATCAACTTAATTTTTAAGTATTAAAAGTTATATAGAACACTTTATGGGATACATTTTTTAAAATTTTAAAAAAATAAAGTTAAAAATATGTACAATAACAAAACAGTTAAAAAAAAAAACTTACAATGCAAACTAATTCAAATAAAATACAATTCTCTCTATAGAAAGCCCTCTCTAATGTATGCAAAAAAAGAAAATGGCCTACTTTTAAATAATGTGACATGACTGTGGAATCTGTTGGCGCTCTACAAATACCTGATAATAATAATAATAATAATAATAATAATAATAATAAATATAGCTGCAAGTAGCAATAGAGGTGGCCAGCGCATTATTTTTGCAATGCCATATAAGTAGTTATGTCACAAAATAAAGCTATATAACAACTGTTTACAGTTCTAACATAAGCATTCGGAAAAAAAAACACATTTTCGAAATGTTTACATTTTTTAAAATGGCTGCCACACCATATGACCTATACTTTCAACATGAACAAATGTAACTCTAGGTGACAATATATGGTTATACAGCAAATTTCACAGTTTTAACATAAGCGGTTGGAAAGAAAACACAGTTTCAAATTTTTTGTGTAAACCAATATGGCTGCCACAGCTTGTGACTAATTCCTTCAACATGAACAACTGTGACTCTAGGTCACAATATAAGACTGTACAGCAAATTTCACAGTTCTTACATAAGCGGTTGCAGAGAAAATAGACTTTCAAAATTTTCGCGTAAACCAAGATGGCGGCCCGATCGTAAGATATACAGCCTCTATATTATGCACAATAATGCTCACTATAGATATCAATAAACATAGCAAAAATAAAGCATTTTTGTAAAACGGTTTTTGTTTTATTATGAATTTAAATATATCGTTAAGCAATTTTGAACAATTCAAAATGGCTGCCAAACCACATGACGTATCAACTTCTCTTGA
This sequence comes from Bombina bombina, assembly GCF_027579735.1. Taxonomy (NCBI): domain Eukaryota; kingdom Metazoa; phylum Chordata; class Amphibia; order Anura; family Bombinatoridae; genus Bombina; species Bombina bombina. Next base: position 923,582,771 of record NC_069502.1, read on the forward strand.
GCAAATCTGAATGTTAGTCAAAAGATAACTCTATAAACAAAATTTCAAGTCTGTCCCATAAGCGGTTTCGGAGAAGAAGATTTTTATAGTTTTTAAAAATGGCGCATACGAAACAAAATGGCAGCCAAGCTATGCAATGTATGGCTTTCAAATTGCACATACTAATGCTCACTATAGACCTCTACAGTTTGCAGAAGTTTCATGAAAATTTGCAAATGTTTTATTTCACGAAGGCGATTGCGCAATGCGAATTTTAACTGCAATATTGTCTTTAAGGGCTATGACTATGTGTAATCATGTGTCTATTACACTGTAATATTGTTAAATATTGTAAAACTAATGTATAAAGTGCAAAATTACGTAATTAAATGGCGATAAAAAGGTTAATGTCTCACAGCAGCCATGTTTATTATGGAAAAATCACAATTTGAACAAACTTGGTAGAGGACCTTGCAAGGAGCATATGTGCAAAATTGCGCATCATTGCACTAAGCGGTTTAGGAGAAGAAGATGTTTGAATTTTTTCGCAAAATGCAAGATGGCTGCCACATCATGTGACCAAGGCACTTCTCTTGAGCAATAGCAATTTCAGGTCATAGTAGCACTAAGCACAGCGAGTTTCAAAGTTGTAACATAAGCAGTTCCAGAGCTAAAGATTTTTAAGCGTTTGTCGAAATTTGTCGCAAAAAGCAATATGGCTGCCAGAGCTTGTGACCTACGAGCTTAATTTTGCATGAGATGTAGCACAGCAATAGGCTGTACCAGCATACCTGATTTTAAGAGCTTTGCAAAAACAGTTAAGCAGTTATGGGCAATTGAATACAAAGCTTGGCGGAATAAAAAGAATAATAATAATAAATATAGCTGCAAGCAGCGATAGAGGTGGCCATGCGCATCGATATTGCAATGACATACAAGCAGCTAACTGACAATATAAAGTTTTATTGAAGTTTTTACAATTCTAACATTAGCAGTTGGAAAGAAAACACATTTTCGAAATTTTTGCGTTTTTCAAGATGGCTGCCCCACCATATGACCAATACTTTCATCACGATCAGATGTAACTCTAGTTGACAATGTATGGTTATACAGCAAATTTCACAGCTTTAACATAAGCGGTTGGAAAGTAAAACACATTTTCGATATTTTTGCGTAAACCAATATGGCTGCCACAGCTTGTGACCAATTCCTTCATCATGAACAACTGTGACTCTAGGTCACAATATAAGGTTATACAGCAAGTTTCACAGTTCTAACATAAGCAGTTGCAGAGAAAATAGATTTTCTAAATATTCGCATAAAACAAAATGGCTGCCAGATCATATGATATACAGCCTCCATATTATGCACAATAATTCTAACCATAGAGGTCAACAAACATGGCAAAAATAAAGCATGGCAAAAAAAACTCGCATACGGAACAAAATGGCCGCCAAGCTATGCATTGTATGGCTTTCAAATTGCACATACTAATGCTCACTATAGACCTCTACAATTTGCAGAAGTTTTATGAAAATTTGCAAATGTTTTATTTCACAAAGACGACTGCGCAGTGCAAATATTTACGGCAATATTGCCTTTAGGGGTCATGTCTATGTGTACTCATGTGTCTGCTACACTGTAATATAGTTAAATAGTGTAAACAGAATGCAATAAAAAGGCGAATGGCTCATAGCAGCCATGTTGATTATGGAAAATTCACAGTTTGAACAAACTTAGTAGAGGACCTTGCAAGGAGCAGATGTGCAAAATTGCGCATCATTGCACTCAGCGGTTGCAGAGAAGAAGATGTTTAAAGATTTTCGCACATTTCAAAATGGCAGCTAGATCATGGGACTAAATCACTTCTGTTGAACAACATTTATTCTAGGTCAGTACAGCAGCGATAGAGGTGGCCATGCGCATCGACATTGCAATGACATAAAAGCAGCTAAGTGACAAAAAAAGGTGGCGAGGCAAAAATAGCGAGGTGGGAGCGGAAATTGTAGCGAGCGGACAAATAGATTTTTTAGTACATTCGTTTTTTGGCGAGTTGGTGGTCAAATGTGTCTAATTAAAGTGAAAAATGGAGCGGTAGCGAGGTTTGGCGGATAAGTACGCTCGCAATTTTAAAGATGCGAGTTTTAACATAATTGACGGCTTTGTACATATCAGTTTGCGAGTTTTGACGCGAGATTTGTTGCGGGTAGCTCGCTGACTGCTTAGTACATGGAGCCCTTAGTCACAATATAAGACTGTACAGCAAATTTCACAGTTCTTACATAAGCGGTTGCAGAGAAAATAGACTTTCGAATTTTTTGCGTAAACCAAGATGGCTGCCCAATCGTAAGATATACAGCCTCCATATTATGCACAATAGTGCTCACTATAGATGTCAAGAAACATGGCAAAAATAAAGCATTTTTGTAAACCGGTTTTTGTTTTATTATTCATTTCAATATATCGTTAAGCAATTTTGAACAATTCAAAATGGCTGCCAAACCACATGACGTATCAACTTCTCTTGAACAAATCTGAATGTTAGTCATAAGATAACTCTATAAACAAAATTTCAAGTCTGTCCCATAAGCGGTTTTGGAGAAGAAGATTTTTATAGTTTGTAAAAATGGCGCATATGAAACAAAATGGCCGCCAAGCTATGCAATGTATGGCTTTCAAATTGCACATACTAATGCTCACTATAGACCTCTAAAATTTGCAGAAGTTTCATGAAAATTTGCAAATGTTTTATTTCACGAAGGCGACTGCGCAATGAGAATTTGAACTGCAATATTGTCTTTAAGGGTTATGACTATGTGTAATCATGTGTCTATTACACTGTAATATTGTTAAATACTGTAAAACTAATGTATAAATTGCAAAATTACGCAATTAAATGGCGATAAAAAGGTTAATGTCTCACAGCAGCCATGTTAATTATGGAAAAATCGCAATTTTAACAATCTTGGTAGAGGACCTTGCAAGGAGCATACGTGCAAAATTGCATTTTATTGCACTAAGCAATTTAAGAGAAGAAGATGTTTAAAGATTTTCGCAAAATGCAAGATGGTTGCTACATCATGTGACCAAGGCACTACTGTTGAGCAATGGCAAATCTAGGTCATAGCAGCACTAAGCACAGCAAGTTTCAAAGTTGCAACATAAGCAGTTCCAGAGCTAAAGATTATTAAGCAGTTCTCGAAATTTGTCGCAAAAAACAATATGGCTGCGTAACCTTATGACCTATGAGTTCAATATTGCATGAGATGTAGTATTGCAATAGGCTGTACCAGCATACCTGATTTCAAGAGTTTAGCATATGTAATTTGTGTTTTGTGAGCAATTGACTCAAAAAAGGCAGTATTCAATTACAAATAATTACCATAAACTTAAAACCGATATTGCTGCCGCATCATGTGACTGATTCTCTCCTAATTAGCAATTGTGAATCTAGGTCGCAATATAAGAGTGTACAGCAAATTTCACAGTTCTTACATAAGCGGTTGCAAAGAAAATAGACTTTCTGTATTTTCGCGTAAACCAATATGGCTGCCCGATCGTCAGATATACAGCCTCCATATTACGCAAAATAGTGCTCACTATAGATGTCAATAAACATGGCAAAAATAAAGCATTTTTGTAAAACGGTTTTTGTTTTATTATTGATTTAAATATATCGTTAAGCAATTTTGAACAATTCAAAATGGCTGCCAAACCACATGACCAATTGACTTCTTTTGAACAAATCTGAATATTGGTCATAAGATAACTCTACAAACCAAGTTTCACGTCTGTCTCATAAGCGGTTTCGGAGAAGAAGATTTCTGTAGTTTTTAAAAACAGCGCATACGAAACAAAATGGCTGCCACGCTGTGCAATGTATGGCTTTCAAATTGCACACACTAATGCTCACCATAGACCTCTACAATTTGCAGAAGTTTCATGAAAATTTGCAAATGTTTTATTTCACGAAGGCGACTGCGCAGTGCGAATTTTACCTGCAATATTGTCTTTAAGGGTTATGACTATGTGTAATCATGTGTCTATTACACTGTAATATTGTTAAATATTGTAAAACTAATGTATAAAGTGCAAAATTACGCAATTAAATGGCGATAAAAAGGTTAATGTCTCACGGCAGCCATGTTGATTATGGAAAAATCGCAGTTTGAACAAACTTGGTAGAGGACCTTGCAAGGAGCATTTGTGCAAAATTGTGCATCATTGCACTAAGCGGTTAAAGAGAAGAAGATGTTTGAAGATTTTTGCAAAATGCAAGATGGCTGCCACATCATGTGACCGAGGCACTTCTCTTGAGCAACAGCAAATCTAGGTCATAGTAGCACTAAGCACAGCAAGTTTTAAAGTTGTAACATAAGCAGTTCAAGAGCTAAAGATTTTTAAGCGTTTGTCGAAATTTGTCGCAATAAGCAATATGGCTGCAAGAGCATGTGACCTATGAGTTCAATTTTGCATGAGATGTAGCAGAGCAATAGGATGTACCAGCATACCTGATTTCAAGAGCTTTGCACAAGCAGTTAAGCAGTTATGGGCAATTGAATAAAAAGCTTGGCGGAATAAAAAGAATAATAATAATAATAATCCTAACAATAACAATAGGTTGTCCTGCAACTTTGTTGCTGGCCACCTAATAATAATAAATATAGCTGCAAGCAGCAATAGAGGTGGCCAGCGCATCATTTTTGCAAAGCCATATAAGTAGTTATGTCACAAAATAAAGCTATACAACAACTGTTTATAAGCATTTGGAAAAAAAACACATTTTTGAAATGTTTGCGTTTTTTAAAATGGCTGCCACACCATATGACCTATACTTTCAACATGAAAAAATGTAACTCTAGGTGACAATATATGGTTATACAGCAAATTTCACAGCTTTAACATAAGCGGTTGGAAAGAAAACACAGTTTCAACATTTTTGCATAAACCAATATGGCTGCCACAGCTTGTGACTAATTCCTTCAACATGAACAACTGTGAATCTAGGTCACAATATAAGACTGTACAGCAAATTTCACAGTTCTTACATAAGCGGCTGCAGAGAAAATAGACTTTCGAAATTTTCGCGTGGACCAAGATGGCTGCCCGATCGTAAGTTATACAGCCTCTATATTATGCACAATAGTGCTCACTATAGATGTGAATAAACATGGCAAAAATAAAGCATTTTTGTAAAACGTTTTTTATTTTATTATGAATTTAAATATATCGTTAAGCAATTTTGAACAATTCAAAATGGCTGCCAAACCACATGACGTATCAACTTCTCTTGAACAAATCTGAATGTTAGTCATAAGATAACTCTATAAACAAAATTTCAAGTCTGTCCCATAAGCGGTTTCGGAGAAGAAGATTTTTATAGTTTTTAAAAATGGCGCATAGGAAACAAAATGGCCGCCAAGCTATGCAATGTATGGCTTTCAAATTGCACATACTAATGCTCACTATAGACCTCTACAATTTGCAGAAGTTTCATGAAAATTTGCAAATGTTTTATATCACGAAGGCGACTGCGCAATGCAAATTTTAACTGCAATATTGTCTTTAAGGGTTATGACTATGTGTAATCATGTGTCTATTACACTGTAATATTGTTAAATATTGTAAAACTAATGTATAACGTGCAAAATTACGCAATTAAATGGCGATAAAAAGGTTAATGTCTCACAGCAGCCATGTTGATTATGGAAAAATCGCAATTTTAACAATCTTGTTAGAGGACCTTGCAAGGAACATACGTGCAAAATTGCGCTTTATTGCACTAAGCGGTTTAAGAGAAGAAGAGGTTTAAAGATTTTCGCAAAATACAAGATGGTTGCTACATCATGTGACCAAGTCACTTCTGTTGAGCAATGGAAAATCTAGGTCATAGCATCATTATGCACAGCAAGTTTCAAAGTTGCAACATAAGCAGTTCCAGAGCTAAAGATTATTAAGCAGTTCTCGAAATTTGTCGCAAAAAACAATATGGCTGCGTAACCTTATGACCTATCAATTCAATATTGCATGAGATGTAGCATTGCAATAGGCTGTACCAGCATGCCTGATTTCAAGAGTTTAGCATAAGTAATTTGTGTTTTGTGAGCAATTGACTCAAAAGAGGAAGTATTGAATTGCAAATAATTACGATAAACATAAAACCGATATTGCTGCCGCATCATGTGACTGATTCTCTCCTAATGAGCAATTATGAATCTAGGTAACAATATAAGACTGTACAGCAAATTTCACAGTTCTTACATAAGCGGTTGCAGAGAAAATAGACTTTCGAAATTTTCGCGTAAACCAAGATGGCTGCCCGATCGTAAGATATACAGCCTCCATATTAAGCACAATAGTGCCCACTATAGATGTCAATAAACATGGCAAAAATAAAGCATTTTTGTAAAACGGTTTTTGTTTTATTATTGATTTAAATATATCGTTAAGCAATTTTGAACAATTCAAAATGGCTGCCAAACCACATGACCAATTGACTTCTTTTGAACAAATCTGAATATTGGTCATAAGATAACTCTACAAACCAAGTTTCACGTCTGTCTCATAAGCGGTTTCGGAGAAGAAGATTTCTGTAGTTTTTAAAAACAGCGCATACGAAACAAAATGGCTGCCACGCTGTGCAATGTATGGCTTTCAAATTGCACACACTAATGCTCACCATAGACCTCTACAATTTGCAGAAGTTTCATGAAAATTTGCAAATGTTTTATTTCACGAAGGCGACTGCGCAGTGCGAATTTTACCTGCAATATTGTCTTTAAGGGTTATGACTATGTGTAATCATGTGTCTATTACACTGTAATATTGTTAAATATTGTAAAACTAATGTATAAAGTGCAAAATTACGCAATTAAATGGCGATAAAAAGGTTAATGTCTCACGGCAGCCATGTTGATTATGGAAAAATCGCAGTTTGAACAAACTTGGTAGAGGACCTTGCAAGGAGCATTTGTGCAAAATTGTGCATCATTGCACTAAGCGGTTAAAGAGAAGAAGATGTTTGAAGATTTTTGCAAAATGCAAGATGGCTGCCACATCATGTGACCGAGGCACTTCTCTTGAGCAACAGCAAATCTAGGTCATAGTAGCACTAAGCACAGCAAGTTTTAAAGTTGTAACATAAGCAGTTCAAGAGCTAAAGATTTTTAAGCGTTTGTCGAAATTTGTCGCAATAAGCAATATGGCTGCAAGAGCATGTGACCTATGAGTTCAATTTTGCATGAGATGTAGCAGAGCAATAGGATGTACCAGCATACCTGATTTCAAGAGCTTTGCACAAGCAGTTAAGCAGTTATGGGCAATTGAATAAAAAGCTTGGCGGAATAAAAAGAATAATAATAATAATAATCCTAACAATAACAATAGGTTGTCCTGCAACTTTGTTGCTGGCCACCTAATAATAATAAATATAGCTGCAAGCAGCAATAGAGGTGGCCAGCGCATCATTTTTGCAAAGCCATATAAGTAGTTATGTCACAAAATAAAGCTATACAACAACTGTTTATAAGCATTTGGAAAAAAAACACATTTTTGAAATGTTTGCGTTTTTTAAAATGGCTGCCACACCATATGACCTATACTTTCAACATGAAAAAATGTAACTCTAGGTGACAATATATGGTTATACAGCAAATTTCACAGCTTTAACATAAGCGGTTGGAAAGAAAACACAGTTTCAACATTTTTGCATAAACCAATATGGCTGCCACAGCTTGTGACTAATTCCTTCAACATGAACAACTGTGAATCTAGGTCACAATATAAGACTGTACAGCAAATTTCACAGTTCTTACATAAGCGGCTGCAGAGAAAATAGACTTTCGAAATTTTCGCGTGGACCAAGATGGCTGCCCGATCGTAAGTTATACAGCCTCTATATTATGCACAATAGTGCTCACTATAGATGTGAATAAACATGGCAAAAATAAAGCATTTTTGTAAAACGTTTTTTATTTTATTATGAATTTAAATATATCGTTAAGCAATTTTGAACAATTCAAAATGGCTGCCAAACCACATGACGTATCAACTTCTCTTGAACAAATCTGAATGTTAGTCATAAGATAACTCTATAAACAAAATTTCAAGTCTGTCCCATAAGCGGTTTCGGAGAAGAAGATTTTTATAGTTTTTAAAAATGGCGCATAGGAAACAAAATGGCCGCCAAGCTATGCAATGTATGGCTTTCAAATTGCACATACTAATGCTCACTATAGACCTCTACAATTTGCAGAAGTTTCATGAAAATTTGCAAATGTTTTATATCACGAAGGCGACTGCGCAATGCAAATTTTAACTGCAATATTGTCTTTAAGGGTTATGACTATGTGTAATCATGTGTCTATTACACTGTAATATTGTTAAATATTGTAAAACTAATGTATAACGTGCAAAATTACGCAATTAAATGGCGATAAAAAGGTTAATGTCTCACAGCAGCCATGTTGATTATGGAAAAATCGCAATTTTAACAATCTTGTTAGAGGACCTTGCAAGGAACATACGTGCAAAATTGCGCTTTATTGCACTAAGCGGTTTAAGAGAAGAAGAGGTTTAAAGATTTTCGCAAAATACAAGATGGTTGCTACATCATGTGACCAAGTCACTTCTGTTGAGCAATGGAAAATCTAGGTCATAGCATCATTATGCACAGCAAGTTTCAAAGTTGCAACATAAGCAGTTCCAGAGCTAAAGATTATTAAGCAGTTCTCGAAATTTGTCGCAAAAAACAATATGGCTGCGTAACCTTATGACCTATCAGTTCAATATTGCATGAGATGTAGCATTGCAATAGGCTGTACCAGCATGCCTGATTTCAAGAGTTTAGCATAAGTAATTTGTGTTTTGTGAGCAATTGACTCAAAAGAGGAAGTATTGAATTGCAAATAATTACGATAAACATAAAACCGATATTGCTGCCGCATCATGTGACTGATTCTCTCCTAATGAGCAATTATGAATCTAGGTAACAATATAAGACTGTACAGCAAATTTCACAGTTCTTACATAAGCGGTTGCAGAGAAAATAGACTTTCGAAATTTTCGCGTAAACCAAGATGGCTGCCCGATCGTAAGATATACAGCCTCCATATTAAGCACAATAGTGCCCACTATAGATGTCAATAAACATGGCAAAAATAAAGCATTTTTGTAAAACATTTTTTGTTTTATTATGAATTTAAATATATCGTTAAGCAATTTTGAACAATTCAAAATGGCTGCCAAACCACATGATGTATCAACTTCTCTTGAACAAATCTGAATGTTAGTCATAAGATAAGTCTATAAACAAAATTTCAAGTCTGTCCCATAAGCGGTTTCGGAGAAGAAGATTTTTATAGTTTTTAAAAATGGCGCATACGAAACAAAATGGCCGCCAAGCTATGCAATGTATGGCTTTCAAATTGCACATACTAATGCTCACTATAGACCTCTATAATTTGCAGAAGTTTCATGAAAATTTGCAAATGTTTTATTTCACGAAGGCGATTGCGCAATGCAAATTTTAACTGCAATATTGTCTTTAAGGGTTATGACTATGTGTAATCATGTGTCTATTACACTGTAATATTGTTAAATATTGTAAAACTAATGTATAAAGTGCAAAATTACGCAATTAAATGGCGATAAAAAGGTTAATGTCTCACAGCAGCCATGTTGATTATGGAAAAATCGCAGTTTGAACAAACTTGGTAGAGGACCTTGCAAGGAGCATATGTGCTAAATTGCGCGTCATTGCACTAAGCGGTTTAGGAGAAGAAGATGTTTGAATATTTTCGCAAAATGCAAGATGGCTGCCACATCATGTGACCAAGGCACTTCTCTTGAGCAATGGCAATTTCAGGTCATAGTAGCACTAAGCACAGCGAGTTTCAAAGTTGTAACATAAGCAGTTCCAGAGCTAAAGATTTTTAAGCGTTTGTCGAAATTTGTCGCAAAAAGCAATATGGCGGCCAGAGCATGTGACCTATGAGTTCAATTTTGCATGAGATGTAGTACAGCAATAGGCTGTACCAGCATACCTGATTTTAAGAGCTTTGCAAAAACAGTTAAGAAGTTATGGGCAATTGAATACAAAACTTGGCGGAATAAAAAGAATAATAATAATAATAATAATAATAATAAATATAGCTGCAAGCAGCAATAGAGGTGGCCACGCGCACTGCCTTCGCAATGTCATACAAGTTGCTAAGTCACATTATATAGCTATACAGCAAATTTCACACCTTTAACATAAGCGGTTGCAAAGAAATCACATTTTCGAAATTTTCGCATAAACCAATATGGCTGCCATAGCTTGTGAGCAATTCCTTCAACATGAACAAATGTGACTCTAGGTCACAATATAAGGTTATACAGCTAGTTTCACAGTTCTAACATAAGCAGTTGCAGAGAAAATAGATTTTCGAAATTTTTGCATAAAAGAAAATGGCTGCCAGATCATATGATATACAGCCTCCATATTATGCATAATAATTCTCACCATAGATGTCAACAAACATGGCAAAAATAAAGTATTTTTGTAAAACGGTTTTTGTTTTATTATTAGTTGAAAAATATCGTTAAGCGTTTTTGAACAATTCAAAATGGCTGCCAAACCACATGACTTATCAACTTCTCTTGAACAAATCTGAATGTTAGTCATATGATAACTTTGTAAACAAAATTTCAAGTCTGCCCCATAAGCGGTTTCGGAGAAGAAGATTTTTATAGTTTTTAAAAATGGCGCATACGAAACAAAATGGCCGCCAAGCTATGCAATGTATGGCTTTCAAATTGCACATACTAATGCTCACTATAGACCTCTATAATTTGCAGAAGTTTCATGAAAATTTGCAAATGTTTTATTTCACGAAGGCGATTGCGCAATGCAAATTTTAACTGCAATATTGTCTTTAAGGGTTATGACTATGTGTAATCATGTGTCTATTACACTGTAATATTGTTAAATATTGTAAAACTAATGTATAAAGTGCAAAATTACGCAATTAAATGGCGATAAAAAGGTTAATGTCTCACAGCAGCCATGTTGATAATGGAAAAATCGCAGTTTGAACAAACTTGGTAGAGGACCTTGCAAGGAGCATATGTGCTAAATTGCGCGTCATTGCACTAAGCGGTTTAGGAGAAGAAGATGTTTGAATATTTTCGCAAAATGCAAGATGGCTGCCACATCATGTGACCAAGGCACTTCTCTTGAGCAATGGCAATTTCAGGTCATAGTAGCACTAAGCACAGCGAGTTTCAAAGTTGTAACATAAGCAGTTCCAGAGCTAAAGATTTTTAAGCGTTTGTCGAAATTTGTCGCAAAAAGCAATATGGCGGCCAGAGCATGTGACCTATGAGTTCAATTTTGCATGAGATGTAGCACAGCAATAGGCTGTACCAGCATACCTGATTTTAAGAGCTTTGCAAAAACAGTTAAGAAGTTATGGGCAATTGAATACAAAACTTGGCGGAATAAAAAGAATAATAATAATAATAATAATAATAAATATAGCTGCAAGCAGCAATAGAGGTGGCCACGCGCACTGCCTTCGCAATGTCATACAAGTTGCTAAGTCACATTATATAGCTATACAGCAAATTTCACACCTTTAACATAAGCGGTTGCAAAGAAATCACATTTTCGAAATTTTCGCATAAACCAATATGGCTGCCATAGCTTGTGAGCAATTCCTTCAACATGAACAAATGTGACTCTAGGTCACAATATAAGGTTATACAGCTAGTTTCACAGTTCTAACATAAGCAGTTGCAGAGAAAATAGATTTTCGAAATTTTTGCATAAAAGAAAATGGCTGCCAGATCATATGATATACAGCCTCCATATTATGCATAATAATTCTCACCATAGATGTCAACAAACATGGCAAAAATAAAGTATTTTTGTAAAACGGTTTTTGTTTTATTATTAGTTGAAAAATATCGTTAAGCGTTTTTGAACAATTCAAAATGGCTGCCAAACCACATGACTTATCAACTTCTCTTGAACAAATCTGAATGTTAGTCATATGATAACTTTGTAAACAAAATTTCAAGTCTGCCCCATAAGCGGTTTCGGAGAAGAAGATTTTTGTAGCTTTTAAAAACAGCGCATACGAAACAAAATGGCCGCTAAGTTATGCAATGTATGGCTTTCAAATTGCACATACTAATGCTCACTATAGACCTCTACAATTTGCAGAAGTTTCATGAAAATTTGCAAATGTTTTATTTCACGAAGGCGACTGCGCAGTGCGAATTTTACCTGCAATATTGCCTTTAGGGGTCATAACTGTGTGTAATCATGTGTCTGCTGCACTGTAATATAGTTAAATAGAGTAAATATAATGCATAAAGTGCAAATTTACGCAATTAAACAACGATAAAAAGGCGAATCGCTCATAGCAGCCATGTTGATTATGGAAAATTTGCAGTTTTAACAATCTTGGTAGATGACCTCGCAAAGAGTACATGTGCAAAATTGCGTTTTATTGCACTTAGCGGTTTCAGAGAAGAAGATGTTTAAAGATTTTTGCTCATTTCAAAATGGCAGCTAGATCATGTGACAAAATCATTTCTCTTGAACAAACTTTATTCTAGGTCAGTACAGCAGTACACACAGCAAGTTTCACAACTGTAACATAAGTGGATCTGGAGAAGAAGATTTTCAAGCGTTTGTCAAAATTTGTCGCACAAAACAATATGGCTGCTAGATCACATGACCTATGAGATTTATATTGCACAGGATTGTGCACAGCATAGATCTCTAGCACTGTGCCAAGTTTCATGAGTTTTTGAGTTATGCTGTTGTTATTATAAGCATTTGAAAAAAACGGCGGAAAAATAATAATAATAATAAATATAGCTGCAAGCAGCAATAGAGGTGGCCAAGCGCATCGCCTTTGCAATGGCATACAAGCAGCTAAGTCACAATATAAAGCTTTAACGCAAGTTTTTACAGTTCTAACACATGCAGTTGGTAAAAAAAATACGTTTGAAATTTTTGCGTTTTTCAAGATGGCTGCTACAGTATATGACTAATACTTTCAAAACGAATAGATGTAACTCTAGGTCACAATATATGGTTATACAGCATATTTCACAGCGTTAACATAAGCGGCTGCAAAGAAAATACATTTTCGAAATTTTCCCGTAAACCAATATGGCTGCCACAGCGTGTGACCAATTCCTTCAACATGAACAACTGTGACTCTAGGTCACAATCTAAGGTTATATAGCAAGTTTCACAGTTCTAACATAAGCGGTTGTAGAGAAAATAATTTTTTGAAATTTTCGCGTAAAACAAAATGGCTGACAGATCATGTGATATACAGCCTTCATATTATGCACAATAGTGCTCATCATAGATGCCAATAAACATGGCAAAAATAAAACATTTTTTGTTTTATTATTGGTTAAAAAATATCGTTAAGCGTTTTTGAACATTTCAAAATGGCTGCCAAACCACATGACCTATCAACTTCTCTGGAACAAATCTGAATGTTAGTCATAAGATAACTCTATAAACAAAATTCCAAGTCTGTTCTATAAGCAGTTTTGGAGAAGAAGATTTTTGTAGTTTTAAAAACAGCGCATACAGAACAAAATGGCCGCCAAGCGATGCAATGTATGGCTTTCAAATTGCACATACTAATGCTCACTATAGACCTCTACAATTTGCAGAAGTTTCATGAAAATTTGCAAATGTTTTATTTTTAGGAAGGCGACTGCGCAGTGCTAATTTTGACTGCAATATTGCCTTTAGGGGTCATGACTATGTGTAATCATGTGTCTATACACTGTAATATAGTTAAATAGTGTAAACATAAAGCATAAAGTGCAAATTTACGCAATTTAACAGTGATAAAAAGGCGAATGGCTCATAGCGGCCATGTTGATTATGGAAAATCCGCAGTTTGAACAATCTTAGTAGATGAACTTGCAAAGAGCAGATGTGCAAAATTGCGCTTCATTGCACTTAGCGGTTTTAGAGAAGAAGACGTTTAAAGATTTTCACACTTTTCAAAATGGCAGCTAGATCATGTGACTAAATCACTTCTCTTGAACAAACTTTATTCTAGGTCAGTGCAGCAATGCACATAGCAAGTTTCACAACTGTAACGTAAGCGGTTCTGAAGAAGAAGATTTTCAAACGGTTGTCGAAATTTGTCGCAAAAGCAATATGGCTGCTAGGTCACATGACCTATGAGATTTATTTTGCAAAGGATTATGCACAGCATAGATCTCTAGCAATGTGCCAAGTTTCATGAGTTTTTGAGTTATGATGTGGTTATTAAAAGCATTTGAAATAAACGGCGGAAAAATAATAAGAATAGTACACGCAATAACAAATAATAATATAGCTGCAAGCAGCAATAGAGGTGGCCAAGCGCATTGCCGATGCAATGGCATACAAGCAGCTAAGTCACAAAAATAGGTATAAAGCAAGTTTTTGCAGTTCTAAGATAAACAGTTGGAAAGAAAACACATTTTTGAAATTATTGTGTTTTTAAAGATGGCTGCCACACTATATGACCAATACTTTCAGCATGAACAGATGTAACTCTAGGTCACATTGTATGGTTATACAGCAAATTTCAAAGCTTTAACATAAGCGGTTGCAAAGAAAACACATTTTCGAAGTTTTTGCGTTATTCAAGATGGCGGCCATACCATGTAACCAATACTTTCAACATGAACAGATGTAACTGTATGTCACAATATAAGGTTATACATAAAGTTTCACAGTTCTAACATAAGTGGTTGCAGAGAAAATAGATTTTCGAAATTTCCGCAAAAAACAAAATGGCTGCCAGAATATATGATATACAGTCTCCATATTATGCATAATAGTTGTCACCATAGATGTCAATAAGCATGGCAAAAATAAAGCATTTTGGTAAAGCGGTTTTTGTTTTATTATTAATTTGAAAATATCGTTAAGCATTTTTTAACTATTCAAAATGGCTGCCAAACCACATGGCGTATCAACTTGTCTTGAACAAATCTGAATGTAAGTCATAAGATAACTCTATAAACAAAATTTCAAGTCTGTGCCATAAGCGGTTTCGGAGAAGAAGATTTTTGTAGTTTTTAAAAACAGCGCATTCGAAACAAAATGGCCGCCAAGCTATGCAATGTATGGCTTTCAAATTGCACATACTAATGCTCACTATAGACCTCTACAATTTGCAGAAGTTTCATGAGAATTTGCAAATGTTTTATTTCACGAAGGCGACTGTGCAGTACGAATTTTACCTGCAATATTGGCTTTAGGGGTCATAACTGTGTGTAATCATGTGTCTGCTGCACTGTAATATAGTTAAATAGTGTAAATATAATGCAAAAAGTGCAAATTTACGCAATTAAACAACGATAAAAAGGCGAATCGCTCATAGCAGCCATGTTGATTATGGAAAATTCGCAGTTTTAACAATCTTGGTAGATGACCTCGCAAAGAGTACATGTGCAAAATTGCGTTGTATTGCACTTAGCGGTTTCAGAGAAGAAGATGTTTAAAAATTTTCGCACATTTCAAAATGGCAGCTAGATCATGTGACCAAATCACTTGTCTTGAACAAACTTTATTCTAGGTCAGTACAGCAGTGCACACAGCAAGTTTCACAACTGTAACATAAGCGGTTCCAGAGAAGAAGATTTTCAAGCGTTTGTCCAAATTTGTCGCAAAAAACAATATGGCTGCTAGATCACATGACCTATGAGATTTATATTGCATAGGATTATGCACAGCATAGATCTCTAGCACTGTGCCAAGTTTCATGAGTTTTTGAGTTATGCTGTTGTTATTATAAGCATTTGAAAAAAACGGCGGAAAAATAATAATAATAATAATAATAATAATAATAATAATAATAAAAATAATAATAATAATCTGAGCAAAAACAATAGGTGTCCAGCACTATAGTGCTTGGCCACCTAATAATAAATATAGCTGCAAGCAGCGATAGAGGTGGCCATGCGCATCTACATTGCAATGACATACAAGCAGCTAAGTCAAAATATAAGGTTATATAGCAAGTTTCACAGTTCTAACATAAGCAGTTGAAGAAAAAATAGATTTTCAAAATATTCGCAAAAAACAAAATGGCTGCCAGATCTTATGATATACAGCCTCCATATTATGCACAATAATTGTCACCATAGATCTCAATAAACATGGCAAAAATAAAGCATTTTTGTAAAACGGTTTTTGTTTTATTATTAATTTAAAAATATCGTTAAGCGTTTTTGAACAATTCAAAATGGCTGCCAAACCACATGACATATCAACTTCTCTTGAACAAATCTGAATGTTAGTCATAAGATAAATCTGTAAACAAAATTTCAAGTCTGTGCCATAAGCGGTTTCGGAGAAGAAGATTTTTGTAGTTTTTAAAAAACGCGCATACGAAACAAAATTGCCGCCAAGCTATGCATTGTATGGCTTTCAAATTGCACATACTAATGCTCACTATAGACCTCTACAATTTGCAGAAGTTTTATGAAAATTTGCAAATGTTTTATTTCACGAAGGCGACTGCGCAGTGCAAATTTTTACTGCAATATTGCCTTTAGGGGTCATGACTATGTGTACTCATGTGTCTGCTACACTGTAATATAGTTAAATAGTGTAAACATAATGCATAAAGAGCAATTAAACAGCGATAAAAAGGCGAATGGCTCATAGCAGCCATGTTGATTATGGAAAATTCGCAGTTTGAACAAACTTGGTAGAGGACCTTGCAAGGAGCACATGTGCAAAATTGCGCTTCATTGCACTTAGCGGTTGCAAAGAAGAAGATGTTTAAAGATTTTCGCACAATTCAAAATGGCAGCTAGGTCATGTGACTAAATCACTTCTCTTGAACAAACTTTATTCTAGGTCAGTACAGCAGTACACACAGCAAGTTTCACAGCTGTAACATAAGCAGTTCTGGAGAAGAAGATTTTCAAGCGGTTGTCGAAATTTGTCGCAAAAAGCAATATGGCTGCTAGATCACATGACCTATGAGATTTATTTTGCATAGGATTATGCACAGCATAGATCTTTAGCGTAGTGCCAAGTTTCATGAGTTTTTGAGTTATGCTGTTGTTTTTATAAGCATTTGAATAAGTGGCGGAATAATAATAATAATAATAATAATAATAATAATAAAAAAAATAATAATAATCTTGACAATAACAATAGGTTGTCCTGCAACTTCGTTGCATGGCCACCTAATAATAAATATAGCTGCAAGCAGCAATAGACGTGGCCAGCGCATTATTTTTGCAATGCCATATAAGTAGTTATGTCACAAAATAAAGCTATATAACAACTGTTTACAGTTCTAACATAAGCATTTGGAAAAAAATAAACATTTTCGAAATGTTTGCATTTTTTAAAATGGCTGCCACACCATATGACCTATATTTTCAACATGAACAAATGTAACTCTAGGTGACAATATATGGTTATACAGCAAATTTCAGTTTTAACATAAGCGGTTGGAAAGAAAACACAGTTTCAAAATTTTTGCGTAAACCAATATGGCTGCCACAGCTAGCGACTAATTCCTTCAACATGAACAATTGTTACTCTAGGTCACAATAAAGACTGTACAGCAAATTTCACAGTTCTTACATAAGCGGTTGCAGAGAAAATAGACTTTCGAAATTTTCGCGTAAACCAAGATGGCTGCCCAATCGTAAGATATACAGCCTCTATATTATGTACAATAGTGATCACTATAGATGTCAATAAACATGGCAAAAATAAAGCATTTTTGTAAAACGGTTTTTGTTTTATTATGAATTTAAATATATCGTTAAGCAATTTTGAACAATTCAAAATGGCTGTCAAACCACATGACGTATCAACTTCTCTTGAACAAATCTGAATGTTAGTCATAAGATAACTCTATAAACAAAATTTCAAATCTGTCCCATAAGCGGTTTTGGAGAAGAAGATTTTTATAGTTTTTAAAAATGGCGCATACGAAACAAACTAGCCGCCAAGCTATGCAATGTATGGCTTTCAAATTGCACATACTAATGCTCACTATAGACCTCTACAATTTGCAGAAGTTTCATGAAAATTTGCAAATGTTTTATTTCACGAAGGCGACTGCGCAATGCGAATTTTAACTGCAATATTGTCTTTAACCCCTTAATGACCACAGCACTTTTCCATTTTCTGTCCGTTTGGGACCAAGGCTATTTTTACATTTTTGCGGTGTTTGTGTTTAGCTGTAATTTCCCTCTTACTCATTTACTGTACCCACACATATTATATACCGTTTTTCTCGCCATTAAATTAACTTTCTAAAAATACCATTATTTTCATCATATCTTATAATTTACTATAAAAAAAATTATAAAATATGAGGAAAAAATGGAAAAAAACACACTTTTTTTAACTTTGACCCCCAAAATCTGTTACACATCTACAACCACCAAAAAAAAAACATGCTAAATAGTTTCTAAATTTTGTCCTGAGTTTAGAAATACCTAATATTTACATGTTCTTTGCTTTTTTTGAAAGCTATAGGGCCATAAATACAAGTAGCATTTTGCTATTTCCAAACTACTTTTTTTCAAAATTAGCGCTAGTTACATTGGAACACTAATATCTTTCAGGAATCCCTGAATATCTATTGACATGTATATATTTTTTTTTAGAAGACATCCCAAAGTATTAATCTAGGCCAATTTTGGTATATTTCATGCCACCATTTCACCGCCAAATGCGATCAAATACAAAATATCGTTCACTTTTTCACAAATTTTTTCACAAACTTTCGGTTTCTCACTGAAATTATTTACAAACAGATTGTGCAATTATGGCACAAATGGTTGTAAATGCTTCTCTGGGATCCCCTTTGTTCAGAAATAGCAGACATATATGGCTTTGGCATTGCTTTTTGGTAATTAGAAGGCCGCTAAATGCCGCTGCGCACCACACGTGTATTATGCCCAGCAGTGCAGGGGTTAATTAGGGAGCTTGTAGGGAGCTTGTATGGTTAATTTTAGCTTTAGTGTAGTGTAGTAGACAACCCAAAGTAATGATCTAGGCCCATTTTGGTATATTTCATGCCACCATTTCACCGCCAAATGCGATCAAATAAAAAAAAAACGTTAAATTTTTCACAATTTTAGGATTCTCACTGAAATCATTTACAAACAGTTTGTGCAATTATGGCACAAATGGTTGTAAATGCTTCTCTGGGATCCCCTTTGTTCAGAAATAGCAGATATATATGACTTTGGTGTTGCTTTCTGGTAATTAGAAGGCCGCAAAATGCTGCTGCGCATCACACGTGTATTATGGCTAGCAGTGAAGGGGTTAATTAGGAAGTTTGTAGGGAGCTTGCAGGGTTAATTTTAGCTTTAGTGTAGAGATCAGCCTCCCACCTGACACATCAGACCCCCTGATCCCTCCCAAACAGCTCCCTTCCCTCCCCCACCCCACAATTGTCCCCGCCATCTTAAGTACTGGCAGAAAGTCTGCCAGTACTAAAATAAAAGCTTTTTGGGGGGTATAGGTTTTTTTTTTTTTTAAAAATAATAATTATTCTGCTGTATAGGACCCCCCTTAGCCTCCAACCTCCCTGATCCCCCCCAAAACAGCTTTGTAACCTTCCCTATCTGCCTTATTGGGGCCATCTTGGGTACTGGCAGCTGTCTGCCAGTACCCAGCTTATACAAAAAAGTGCTTTTTTTTCTTAAGTTTTTTTTTTTCTGTAGTGTAGCTTCCCCAAACCCCCCCCCACCACTACCACAAACCCCAACCACCTCATTGATTGTTTTTTTTCTACAGTTATTTTAAACTGATTGCACCTTTTTCTGTAGTGTAGCGGTTCCCACCCGCTCCCTCCCCGTGCACGCACCCGCCCCCGCCCTCCCGTGCACGCGCGCGCGTCCGTGCGCGCCCCCGGGCATCCCCGCCCACGATCCCGCCCCCCTCCACATCTCCAGGGCCATCGATGGCCGCCACCCGCCTCCCGGTAATGCTCCCACCCACCAACGAAGGAAGCCACCGATCTCCGGTGCAGAGAGGGCCACAGAGTGGCTCTCTCTGCACCGGATGGCTTCAAAAGGTTATTGCAGGATGCCTCCATATCGAGGCATCACTGCAATAACCGGAAAGCAGCTGGAAGCAAACAGGATCGCTTCCAGCTGCTTTCCACACCGAGGACGTGCAGGGTACGTCCTCAGGCATTAACTGCCTTTTTTTTGAGGACGTACCCTGCACGTCCTCGGTCGTTAAGGGGTTAAGGGTTATGACTATGTGTAATCATGTGTCTATTACACTGTAATATTGTTAAATATTGTAAAACTAATGTATAAAGTGCAAAATTACGCAATTAAATGGCGATAGAAAGGTTAATGTCTCACAGCAGTCATGTTGATTATGGAAAAATCGCAAGTTTAACAATGTTGGTAGAGGACCTTGCAACGAGCATACGTGCAAAATTGCGCTTTATTGCACTAAGCAGTTTAAGAGAAGAAGATGTTTAAATATTTTCGCAAAATGGAAGATGGTTGCTACATCATGTGACTAAATCACTTCTGTGGAGCAATGGAAAATCTAGGTCATAGCATCACTAAGCACAGCAAGTTTCAAAGTTGCAATATAAGCAGTTCCAGAGCTAAAGATTATTAAGCAGTTCTCGAAATTTGTCGCAAAAAACAAAATGGCTGCGTAACCTTATGACCTATGAGTTCAATATTGCATGATGTGTAGCATTGCAATAGGCTGTACCAGCATACCTGATTTCAAGAGTTTAGCATAAGTAATTTGTGTTTTGTGAGCAATTGACTCAAAAGAGGAAGTATTGAATTACAAATAATTACGATAAACATAAAACCGATATTGCTGCCGCATCATGTGACTGATTCTCTCCTACTGAGCAATTGTGAATCTAGGTAACAATATAAGACTATACAGCAAATTTCACAGTTCTTACATAAGCGGTTGCAGAGAAAATAGACTTTCGAAATTTTCGCGTAAACCAAGATGGCTGCCCGATCGTAAGATATACACCCTCCATATTACGCACAATAGTGCTCACTATAGATGTCAATAAACATGGCAAAAATAAAGCATTTTTGTAAAACGGTTTTTGTTTTATTATGAATTTAAATATATCGTTAAGCAATTTTGAACAATTCAAAATGGCTGCCAAACCACATGACGTATCAACTTCTCTTGAACAAATCTGAATGTTAGTCATAAGATAACTCTATAAACAAAATTTCAAGTCTGTCCCATAAGCGGTTTTGGAGAAGAAGATTTTTATAGTTTTTAAAAATGGCGCATACGAAACAAAATGGCCACCAAGCTATGCAATGTATGGCTTTCAAATTGCACATACTAATGCTCACTATAGACCTCTACAATTTGCAGAAGTTTCATGAAAATTTGCAAATGTTTTATTTCACGAAGGCGATTGCGCAATGCGAATTTTAACTGCAATATTGTCTTTAAGGGTTATGACTATGTGTAATCATGTGTCTATTACACTGTAATATTGTTAAATATTGTAAAACTAATGTATAAAGTGCAAAATTACGCAATTAAATGGCGATAAAAAGGTTAATGTCTCACAGCAGCCATGTTGATAATGGAAAAATCGCAGTTTGAACAAACTTGGTAGAGGACCTTGCAAGGAGCATATGTGCAAAATTGCGCGTCATTGCACTAAGCGGTTTAGGAGAAGAAGATGTTTGAATATTTTCGCAAAATGCAAGATGGCTGCCACATCATGTGACCTAGGCACTTCTCTTGAGCAATAGCAATTTCAGGTCATAGTAGCACTAAGCAGAGCGAGTTTCAAAGTTGTAACATAAGCAGTTCCAGAGCTAAAGATTTTTAAGCGTTTGTCGAAATTTGTCGCAAAAAGCAATATGGCTGCCAGAGCATGTGACCTATGAGTTCAATTTTGCATGAGATGTAGCACAGCAATAGGCTGTACCAGCATACCTGATTTTAAGAGCTTTGCAAAAACAGTTAAGCAGTTATGGGCAATTGAATACAAAGCTTGGCGGAATAAAAAGAATAAATATAGCTGCAAGCAGCGATAGAGGTGGCCATGCGCAGCGACTTTGCAATGGCATACAAGCTGCTAAGTCACAATATATAGCTATACAGCAAATTTCAAAGATTTAACATAAGCGGTTGAAAAGAAATCACATTTTCAAAATGTTCGCGTAAATCAATATGGCTGCCACAGCTTGTAAATAATTCCATCAACATGAACAACTGTGTATCTAGGTCACAATATAAGGTTATACAGCAAGTTTCACAGTTCTAACATAAGTGGTTGCAGAGAAAATAGATTTTTGAAATTTTTGCATAAAACAAAATGGTTGCCAGATCATATAATATAAAGCCTCTATATTATGCACAATAGTTCTCACTATAGATGTCAATACACACGGCAAAAATAAAGCATTTTTGTAAAACGGTTGTTGTTTTATTAATAATTTAAAAATATCGTTAAGCGTTTTTGAACAATTCAAAATGGCTGCCAAACCACATGACCTATCAACTTCTCTTGAACAAATCTGAATGTTAGTCATAACATAACTCTGTAAACAAAATTTCAAGTGTGTGCCATAAGCGGTTTAGGAGAAGAAGATTTTTCTAGCTTTTAAAAACAGTGCATACGAAACAAAATGGCTGCCAAGCTATGCAATGTATGGCTTTCAAATTGCACATACTAATGCTCACTATAGACCTCTACAATTTTCAGAAGTTTCATGAAAATTTGCAAATGTTTTATTTCACGAAGGCGACTGCGCAGTGCGAATTTTAACTGCAATATTGTCTTTGAGGGTTATGACTATGTGTAATCATGTGTCTATTACACTGTAATATTGTTAAATATTGTAAAACTAATGTATAAGGTGCAAAATTACGCTTTTAAATGGCGATAAAAAGGTTAATGTCCCACAGCAGCCATGTTGATTATGGAAAAATCGCAATTTTAACAAACTTGGTAGAGGAACTTGCAAGGAGCATATGTGCAAAATTGCGCTTTATTGCACTAAGTGGTTTAAGAGAAGAAGATGTTTAAAGATTTTCGCAAAATGCAAGATGGCTGCTACATCATGTGACCAAGGCACTTCTGTTGAGCAATGGCAAATCTAGGTCATAGCAGCACTGAGCACAGCAAGTTTCAAAGTTGCAACATAAGCAGTTCCAGAGCTAAAGATTATTAAGCAGTTCTCGAAATTTGTCGCATAAAACAATATGGCTGCGTAATCTTATGACCTATGAGTTCAATATTGCATGAGATAAAGCATTGCAATAGGCTGTACCAGCATACCTGATTTCAAGAGTTTAGCATAAGTAATTTGTGTTTTGTGAGCAATTGACTCAAAAGAGGCAGTATTGAATTACAAATAATTACGATAAACATAAAACCGATATTGCTGCCGCATCATGTAACTGATTCTCTCCTAATGAGCAATTGTGAATCTAGGTCACAATATAAGACTGTACAGCAAATTTCACAGTTCTTACATAAGCGGTTGCAGAGAAAATAGACTTTCGAAATTTTCGCGTAAACCAAGATGGCCGCCCGATCGTAAGATATACAGCCTCCATATTACGCACAATAGTGCGCACTATAGTTGTCAATAAACATGGCAAAAATAAAGCATTTTTGTAAAACGGTTTTTGTTTTATTATTAGTTTAAAAATATCGTTAAGCAATTTTGAACAATTCAAAATGGCTGCCAAACCACATGACGTATCAACTTCTCTTGAACAAATCTGAATGTTAGTCATAATATAACTCTATAAACAAAATTTCAAGTCTGTCCCATAAGCGGTTTCGGAGAAGAAGATTTTTATAGTTTTTAAAAATGGCGCATACGAAACAAAATGGCCGCCAAGCTATGCAATGTATGGCTTTCAAATTGCACATACTAATGCTCACTATAGACCTCTACAATTTGCAGAAGTTTCATGAAAATTTGCAAATGTTTTATTACACGAAGGCGATTGCGCAATGCGAATTTTAACTGCAATATTGTCTTTAAGGGTTATGACTATGTGTAATCATGTGTCTATTACACTGTAATATTGTTAAACATTGTAAAACTAATGTATAAAGTGCAAAATTACGCAAATAAATGGCGATAAAAAGGTTAATGTCTCACAGCAGCAATGTTGATTATGGAAAAATCGCAATTTTAACAAACTTGGTAGAGGACCTTGCAAGGAGCATATGTGCAAAATTGCGCTTTATTGCACTAAGCGGTTTAAGAGAAGAAGATGTTTAAAGATTTTCGCAAAATGCAAGATGGCTGCTACATCATGTGACCAAGGTACTTCTGTTGAGCAATGGCAAATCTAGTTCATAGCAGCACTGAGCACAGCAAGTTTCAAAGTTGTAACATTAGCAGTTCCGGAGATAAAGATTATTAAGCGTTTATCGAAATTTGTCGCAAAAAACAATATGGCTGCGTAACCTTATGACCTATGAGTTCAATATTGCATGAGATGTAGCAGAGCAATAGGCTGTACCAGCATACCTGATTTCAAGAGCTTTCCTTTAGCAGTTCAAAAGTTATGGGAAATAGAAAAAGTGGCGGAATAATAATAATAATAATAAAAAAAAAAAAAAAAAAAAAAATAATAATAATAATAATAATAATAATAATCCTGACAATAACAATAGGTTGTCCTGCAACTTCGTTGCATGGCTACCTAATAATAATAAATATAGCTGCAAGCAGCGATAGAGGTGGCCATGCGCATCGACATTGCAATGACATACAAGCAGCTAAGTCACAATATAAAGCTTTATAGAAGTTTTTACAATTCTAACATTATCAGTTGGAAAGAAAACACATTTTCAAAATGTTTGCGTTTTTCAAGATGGCTGTCCCACCATATGATTAATACTTTCATCACGATCAGATGTAACTCTAGGTGACAATATATGGTTATATAGCAAATTTCACAGCTTTAACATAAGCGGTTGGAAAGAAAACACATTTTTGAAATTTTCTCGTAAACCAATATGGCTGCCACAGCTTGTGACCAATTCCTTCAACATGAACAACTGTGACTCTAGGTCACAATATAAGGTTATATAGCAAGTTTCACAGTTCTAACATAAGCAGTTGCAGAGAAAATAGATTTTCGAAATATTCGCATAAAACAAAATGGCTGCCAGATCATATGATATACAGCCTCCATATTATGCACAATAATTGTAACCATAGATGTCAATGAATATGGCAAAAATAAAGCATTTTTGTAAAACGGTTTTTGTTTTATTATTAATTTTAAAATATCGTTAAGCGTTTTTGAAAAATTCAAAATTGCTACAAAACCACATGACATATCAACTTCTCTTGAACAAATCTGAATGTTAGTCATAAGATAACTCTGTAAATAAAATTTCAAGTCTGTGCCATAAGCAGTTTCGGAGAAGAAGATTTTTGTAGTTTTTAAAAAACGCGCATACGAAACAAAATTGCCGCCAAGCTATGCATTGTATGGCTTTCAAATTGCACATACTAATGCTCACTATAGACCTCTACAATTTGCAGAAGTTTTATGAAAATTTGCAAATGTTTTATTTCACGAAGGCGACTGCGCAATGCGAATTTTAACTGCAATATTGTCTTTAGGGGTTATGACTATGTGTAATCATGTGTCTATTACACTGTAATATTGTTAAATATTGAAAACTAATGTATAAAGTGCAAAATTACGCAATTAAATGGCTATAAAAAGGTTAACGTCTCACAGCAGCCATGTGGATTATGGAAAAATCGCAATTTTACCAATCTTGGTAGAGGACCTTGCAAGGAGCATGCGTGCAAAATTGCGCTTTATTGCACTAAGCGATTTAAGAGAAGAAGATGTTTAAAGATTCTCGCAAAATGCAAGATGGCGGCTACATCATGTGACCATGGCACTTCTGTTGAGCAATGGAAAATCTAGGTCATAGCATCACTAAGCACAGCAAGTTTCAAAGTTGCAACATAAGCAGTTCCAGAGCTAAAGATTATTAAGCAGTTCTCGAAATTTGTCGCAAAAAACAATATGGCTGTGTAACCTTATGACCTATGAGTTCAATATTGCATGAGATGTAGCATAGCAATAGGCTGTACCAGCATACCTGATTTCAAGAGTTTAGCATAAGTAATTTGTGTTTTGTAAGCAATTGACTCAAAAGAGGAAGTATTGAATTACAAATAATTACGATAAACATAAAACAGATATTGCTGCCGCATCATGTGACTGATTCTCTCCTTATGAGCAGTTATGAATCTAGGTAACAATATAAGACTGTATTTCAAATTTCACAGTTCTTACATAAGCGGTTGCAGAGAAAATAGACTTTCGAAATTTTCGCATAAACCAAGATGGCTGCCCAATTGTAAGATATACAGCCTCTATATTACGCACAATAGTGCTCACTATAGATGTCAATAAACATGGCAAAAATAAAGCATTTTTGTTCAACGGTTTTTGTTTTATTATTAATTTAAATATATCGTTAAGCAATTTTGAACAATTCAAAATGGCTGCCAAACCACATGACGTATCAATTTCTCTTGAACAAATCTGAATGTTAGTCATTTGATAACTCTATAAACAAAATTTCAAGTCTGTCCCATAAGCGGTTTCGGAGAAGAAGATTTTTATAGTTTTTAAAAATGGCGCATACGAAACAAAATGGCCGCCAAGCTATGCAATGTATGGCTTTCAAATTGCACATACTAATGCTCACTATAGACCTCTACCATTTGCAGAAGTTTCATGAAAATTTGCAAATGTTTTATTTCACGAAGGCGATTGCGCAATGCGAATTTTAACTGCAATATTGTCTTTAAGGGTTATGACTATGTGTAATCATTTGCGTAATTACACTGTAATATTGTTAAATATTGTAAAACTAATGTATAAAGTGCAAAATTACGCAATTAAATGGTGATAAAAAAGTTAATGTCTCACAGCAGCCATGTTGATTATGGAAAAATCGCAGTTTGAACAAACTTGGTAGAGGGCCTTGCAAGGAGCATATGTGCAAAATTGCGTGTCATTGCACTAAGCGGTTTAAGAGAAGAAGATGTTTGAATATTTTCGCAAAATGCAAGATGGCTGCCACATCATGTGACCAAGGCACTTCTCTTGAGCAATAGCAATTTCAGGTCATAGTAGCACTAAGCACAGCGAGTTTCGAAGTTGTAACATAAGCAGTTCCAGAGCTAAAGATTTTTAAGCGTTTGTCGAAATTTGTCGCAAAAAGCAATATGGCTGCCAGAGTATGTGACCTATGAGTGCAATTTTGCATGAGATGTAGCACAGCAATAGGCTGTACCAGCATACCTGATTTTAAGAGCTTTGCAAAAATAGTTAAGCAGTTATGGGCAATTGAATACAAAGCTTGGCGGAATAAAAAGAATAATAATAATAATAATCCGAACAATAACAATAGGTTGTCCTGCAACTTTGTTGCTGGCCACCTAATAATAATAATCCGAACAATAACAATAGGTTGTCCTGCAACTTTGTTGCTGGCCACCTAATAATAATAAATATAGCTGCAAGCAGCAATAGAGGTGGCCAGCGCATTATTTTTGCAATGCCATATAAGTAGTTATGTCACAAAATAAAGCTATATAACAACTGTTTACAGTTCTAACATAAGCATTTGGAAAAAAAACACATTTTCAAAATGTTTGCATTTTTTTAAAATGGCTGCCACACCATATGACCTATACTTTCAACATGAACAAATGTAACTCTAGGTGACAATATATGGTTATACAGCAAATTTCACAATTTTAACATAAGCGGTTGGAAAGAAAACACAGTTTCAAAATTTTTGCGTAAACCAATATGGCTGCCACAGCTTGTGACTAATTCCTTCAACATGAACAACTGTGACTCTAGGTCACAATATAAGACTGTACAGCAAATGTCACAGTTCTTACATAAGCGGTTGCAGAGAAAATAGACTTTTAAAATTTTCGCGTAAACCAAGATGGCTGCCCGATCGTAAGATATACAGCATCTATATTATGCAAAATAGTGCTCACTACAGATGTCAACAAACATGGCAAAAATAAAGCATTTTTGTAAGACGGTTTTTGTTTAATTATGAATTTAAATATATCGTTAAGCAATTTTGAACAATTCAAAATGGCTGCCAAACGACATGACGTATCAACTTCTCTTGAACAAATCTGAATGTTAGTCATAAGATAACTCTATAAACAAAATTTCAAATCTGTCCCATAAGCGGTTTTGGAGAAGAAGATTTTTATAGTTTTTAAAAATGGCGCATACGAAACAAACTAGCCGCCAAGCTATGCAATGTATGGCTTTCAAATTGCACATACTAATGCTCACTATAGACCTCTACAATTTGCAGAAGTTTCATGAAAATTTGCAAATGTTTTATTTCACGAAGGCGACTGCGCAATGCGAATTTTAACTGCAATATTGTCTTTAACCCCTTAATGACCACAGCACTTTTCCATTTTCTGTCCGTTTGGGACCAAGGCTAACTTTGTTGCTGGCCACCTAATAATAATAATCCGAACAATAACAATAGGTTGTCCTGCAACTTTGTTGCTGGCCACCTAATAATAATAAATATAGCTGCAAGCAGCAATAGAGGTGGCCAGCGCATTATTTTTGCAATGCCATATAAGTAGTTATGTCACAAAATAAAGCTATATAACAACTGTTTACAGTTCTAACATAAGCATTTGGAAAAAAAACACATTTTCAAAATGTTTGCATTTTTTTAAAATGGCTGCCACACCATATGACCTATACTTTCAACATGAACAAATGTAACTCTAGGTGACAATATATGGTTATACAGCAAATTTCACAATTTTAACATAAGCGGTTGGAAAGAAAACACAGTTTCAAAATTTTTGCGTAAACCAATATGGCTGCCACAGCTTGTGACTAATTCCTTCAACATGAACAACTGTGACTCTAGGTCACAATATAAGACTGTACAGCAAATGTCACAGTTCTTACATAAGCGGTTGCAGAGAAAATAGACTTTTAAAATTTTCGCGTAAACCAAGATGGCTGCCCGATCGTAAGATATACAGCATCTATATTATGCAAAATAGTGCTCACTACAGATGTCAACAAACATGGCAAAAATAAAGCATTTTTGTAAGACGGTTTTTGTTTAATTATGAATTTAAATATATCGTTAAGCAATTTTGAACAATTCAAAATGGCTGCCAAACGACATGACGTATCAACTTCTCTTGAACAAATCTGAATGTTAGTCATAAGATAACTCTATAAACAAAATTTAAAGTCTGTCCCATAAGCGGTTTCGGAGAAGAAGATTTTTATAGTTTTTAAAAATGGCGCATACGAAACAAAATGGCTGCCAAGCTATGCAATGTATGGCTTTCAAATTGCACATACTAATGCTCACTATAGACCTCTACAATTTGCAGAAGTTTCATGAAAATTTGCAAATGTTTTACTTCACGAAGGCGACTGCGCAATGCGAATTTTAACTGCAATATTGTCTTTAAGGGTTATGACTATGTGTAATCATGTGTCTATTACACTGTAATATTGTTAAATATTGTAAAACTAATGTATAAAGTGCAAAATTACGCAATTAAATGGCGATAAAATGGTTAATGTCTTACAGCAGCCATGTTGATTATGGAAAAATCGCAATTTTAACAATCTTGGTAGAGGACCTTGCAAGGAGCATACGTGCAAAATTGCGCTTTATTGCACTAAGCGGTTTAAGAGAAGAAGATGTTTAAAGATTTTCGCAAAATGCAAGATGGTTGCTACATCATGTGACCAAGTCACTTCTGTTGAGCAATGGAAAATCTAGGTCATAGCATCACTAAGCACAGCAAGTTTCAAAGTTGCAACATAAGCAGTTCCAGAGCTAAAGATTATTAAGCAGTTCTCGAAATTTGTTGCAAAAAACAATATGGCTGCGTAACCTTATGACCTATGAGTTC
The DNA here is from genome assembly GCF_027579735.1 of Bombina bombina. NCBI lineage: Eukaryota > Metazoa > Chordata > Amphibia > Anura > Bombinatoridae > Bombina > Bombina bombina. The sequence continues at coordinate 923,612,738 of NC_069502.1, forward strand.
AATATTGCATGGGATGTAGCATTGCAATTGGCTGTACCAGCATACCTGATTTCAAGAGTTTAGCATAATTAATTTGTGTTTTGTGAGCAATTGACTCAAAAGAGGAAGTATTGAATTACAAATAATTACGATAAACATAAAACCGATATTGCTGCCGCATCATGTGACTGATTCTCTCCTAATGAGCAATTTTGAATCTAGGTAACAATATAAGACTGTACAGCAAATTTCAAAGTTCTTACATAAGTGGTTGCAGAGAAAATAGACTTTCGAAATTTTCGCGTAAACCAAGATGGCTGCCCGATCGTAAGATATACAGCCTCCATATTATGCACAATAGTGCTCACTATAGATGTCAATAAACATGGCAAAAATAAAGCATTTTTGTAAAACGGTTTTTGTTTTATTATTAATTTAAATATATCGTTAAGCAATTTTGAACAATTCAAAATGGCTGCCAAACCACATGACATATCAACCTCTGTTGAACAAATCTGAATGTTAGTCATAAGATAACTCTATAAACAAAATTTCAAGTCTGTCCCATAATCGGTTTCGGAGAAGAAGATTTTTATAGTTTTTAAAAATGGCGCATACGAAACAAAATGGCCGCCAAGCTATGCAATGTATGGCTTTCAAATTGCACATACTAATGCTCACTATAGACCTCTACAATTTGCAGAAGTTTTATGAAAATTTGCAAACGTTTTATTTCACGAAGGCGATTGCGCAATGCAAATTTTAACTGCAATATTGTCTTTAAGGGTTATGACTATGTGTAATCATGTGTCTATTACACTGTAATATTGTTAAATATTGTAAAACTAATGTATAAAGTGCAAAATTACGCAATTAAATGGCGATTAAAAGGTTAATGTCTCACAGCAGCCATGTTGATTATGGAAAAATCGCAGTTTGAACAAACTTGGTAGAGGACCTTGCAAGGAGCATATGTGCAAAATTGTGCGTCATTGCACTAAGCGGTTTAGGAGAAGAAGATGTTTGAATATTTTTGCAAAATGCAAGATGGCTGCCACATCATGTGACCAAGGCACTTCTCTTGAGCAATAGCAATTCCAGGTCATAGTAGCACTAAGCACAGCGAGTTTCAAAGTTGTAACATAAGCAGTTCCAGAGCTAAAGATTTTAAAGCGTTTGTCAAAATTTGTCGCAAAAAGCAATATGGCTGCCAGAGCATGTGACCTATGAGTTCAATTTTGCATGAGATGTAGCACAGCAATAGGCTGTACCAGCATACCTGATTTTAAGAGCTTTGCAAAAACAGTTAAGCAGTTATGGGCAATTGAGTACAAAGCTTGGCGGAATAAAAAGAATAATAATAATAATAATAATAATCCGAACAATAACAATAGGTTGTCCTGCAACTTTGTTGCTGGCCACCTAATAATAATAATCCGAACAATAACAATAGGTTGTCCTGCAACTTTGTTGCTGGCCACCTAATAATGACTGTGACAAGATACATGGGTAGATGGAAAAAGCAACTATACTTCTAGAACTCCCTGGAATGTCCAGGGCCAGCCCCACATCGGGACACCTTTCATTTTAGCAAATTAAGCTACTTTTATACAAAGAGATATAAGTGCAAAACCAGGAACGAACAACAGTTCAGTTACTTGTTCTTTGGCAGTTCACTACCTAGGAGCAGCATCTTTTAGATCCATTGTGGCTTTCACAGAACAAGACTTTCCTGACGTACTATACATCAGTCTAATCCCACCTAAAAAGGATGATCCAGCCCCGAAGTACCAGACAATATTCCTCTGAATGAGGATCATGGCAACCCCCCGACAATTGCGTTGGCCTTCTGAGGGCAGGGAGTACATGTCTGGTTTCCCCAAGTGAAACTACTTTACCAATGGAAAACTGACATGGTTATATTTTATTGTTAATATAGTGTAAATATAGTTATTGATTTTTCACACTACTATCAATTCTCATTTAAAGTGCACGATATTGTGTATTGGGCACCTTAGGCAACTAAACACCTAGATTACGAGTTTTGCGTTAACAGGGGTGTGGTGCTAACGAGCAGTTTATGCTCAATGCTCACTTGCAGACAGTGCTGGTATTACGGGTTTTTACAAACCGTTAGCCGCAAAAAAGTGAGCGTAGAGCAAAATTTAGCTCCACATCTCACCTCAATACCAACGCTGCTTACGGTAGTGGTGAGCTGGTAAAATGTGCTTGTGCACGATTTCCCCATAGGAATCAATGGGGGAGAGCTGGCTTAAAAAAAACCTAACAACTGCAAAAAAGCAGCGTTCAGCTTCTAACGCAGCCCCATTGATTCCTATGGGGAAATAAAATTTATGACTACACCTAACACCCTAACATGAACCCCGAGTCTAAACACCCCTAATATTACACTTATTAACCCCTAATCTGCTGCCCCCGACATCGCAAACACCTGCATTATATTATTAACCCCTAATCTGCCGCTCTGGACACTGCCGCAACCTACATTATAGTTATGAACCCCAATTCTGCTGCCCCGAACATCGGCAACACCTACATTATATTTATTAACCCCTAATCTGCCGCCCCCAATGTCGCTGCAACCTAACTACACTTATTAACCACTAATCTGCCGCCCCCAATGTCGCCGCCACTATATTAAAATTATTAACCCCTAACCCTAACATCTCCTAACTTAAATATAATTTAAATAAATCTAAATAAAATTACTACAAATAACTAAATTATTCCTATTTAAAACTAAATACTTACCTATAAAATAAACCCTAAGATAGCTACAATATAACAAATAGTTACATTGTATCTATCTTAGGGTTTATTTTTATTTTACAGGCAACTTTGTATTTATTTTAACTAGGTAGAATAGTTATTAAATAGTTATTAACTATTTAATAACTACCTAGTTAAAATAAAGACAAATTTACCTGTAAAATAAAACCTAACCTATGTTACAATTACACCTAACACTACACTATCATTAAATTAATTACCTAAACTAAATACAATTAATTACAATTTAAATACATTATCTAAAGTTCTAAAAAAAACACTAAATTACAGAAAATAATAAAACAATTACAAGAATTTTAAACTAATTACACCTACTCTAATTCCCCTAACAAAATAAAAAAGTGCCCCAAAATAGAAAAATGCCCTACCCTACACTAAATTACAAATAGCCCTTGAAAGGGCCTTTTGCAGTGCATTGCCCCAAACTAATCAGCTCTTTTACCTGTAAAAAAAAGTACAAATCCCCCCCCCAACATTAAAACCAACCACCCACACAACCAACCCTACTCTAAAACCCACCCAATCCCCCTTAAAAAAAACTAACACTAACCCCTTGAAGATCACCCTACCTTGAGAAGTCTTCACCCAACCAGAGCAGCGATCTTTAGACCACTGCTTCATAACTTGTGTTTCTGATGAGCCTGGAGGCTCGCCAGCAACACGGGGCATCAAGCTCCATACAGAGCTTGATAAATAGGCCCCATGGTGTGATCATACCGACATTAGCAAGACCTGCGCTATTTCCGGCTCACATAAGTGGGTAATAATACTTAGGGCTCCATTTATTAAGCTGGGGTGGCAGTTTTGGAGCCATTTCAACAGTTGGTTAAGAAGCAGTAGACTATGGCTTGCAAATCAGTCTCTGCTACCTCAGAAGTAGAGGAATTAAATAACCTTAAACACATTAATTCAGGTTCAATGAGAGTTGCTGCAGAAATACTTTCTTGTGCAATAATAAATAGAGGCAGCGGACACTGTCTATCCAATGACTATTCCCTGCGAACAAAGACAGACAGGTTACCCTACCTGGGAACCTTGTCTGTTCACCCGCCCTTTAGTGTCAAATATAGAGTTGCATAAATGTTGCATTACTTACCAAGCCATTTCCGAGTGACACTCATCCACACAGAAATAAAAGCACATATTGTAAAAAGAAATTGTCTATAAAATATATGCCTCAAGGGTTGTCATACTTGTCATAAATGTTATTAATATATATCAGAAATATTCTACAATTAAACTGAGATTTACCTTTACATAAAGGTATGCATACAATTAACATCACAAAGGGACATTAAAGTAATTTTTTTAATTTTTATGTTTAAATCTCGGAGTTCAGCTGATTTTCTTCATTACAAATTCATCTTGAACTCCTACTATTCTGCCCTTAATCTATATAATCCACATTACTTCTCTACTCTTATCTCTAATCTAACGTCTGTTCTCCACTTTCAATACTCTTCTCCACCCACCCCCACCTCCTAATACAACTTCTCTGTCAGCCCAAGCCTTTGCCATCCACTACAATAACAATATCGACTCCATCAGAAATGAAATCAGCTCTCAACATAATTCCATTCTCTCACCCCCTCAAATGCTCTCAATCAACCACAACCCACATAGCCATAAACTTAGCTCTTTCTCTCCTGTTACTGAGCAAAAAGTTTCAGCACTTATACTGCGCTCTCACCTCACTACCTGTCTGCTTGACCCTATACCCTCACAGCTACTCCCCTCCCTCTCTTCTACCCTTACCCCTATACTCACACACATTTTCAACCTCTCCCTCAGCACCGGTATATTTCTCTCACCTCTGAAACATGCATTGGTCACACCTATCCCCATCCAACTACCGCCCTATTTCCATCCTCCCTCTTGCCTCAAAGCTTCTCGAAAAACTAGCAAATGCATGCCTATTCCATTTCCTTGTATTAAACTCCCTGCTTGACCCACTGCAATCTGGATTTTGTCCCCATCACTCCACAGAGACAGCAATTGTTAAGGTTACCAATGACCTACTTACAGCAAAATCAAAAGGCCACTTCTCTCTGCTTATAATCCTTGATCTGTCCACAGCCTTTGATACTTTTGACCACCTTCTTTTGCTCAAAATCCTTCAATCTTTCGGCATCTGTGACACAGCCCTCTTGTGGCTCTCTTCCTACCTGTGAAACCGTAACTTTAGTGTAGCCTTCTCTGGGGCCTCCTCTGCTCCACCACCACTTTCTGTCGGGATACCTCAAGGCTCTGTCCTCGGTCCCCTTCTCTTCTCAATCTACACAGCATCATTAGGTTCCCTAATAAAGTCCCATGTTTTCCAATATCATTTGTATGCCGACGACACCCAAATCTATCAATCTCCTTCCTAACCCATGTCATTAACTGTCTTTCTTACATCCCTTCCTAGATGTCCTCTCACTACCTCAAGCTAAATCTCTCCAAAACTGAGCTCCTTATTTTCCCCCCTTCTTCTAAAATCTCCACCCCCAATCTCTCTATAACTGTTGACAACTCCATCATTACCCCTACCCCACATTCCCAATGTCTGGGGGTCACATTTGACTCAGATCTTTCACTCCTCACATTCAGTCCTTGGCTAAAGCCTGCCGCTTCCACCTTAAAAACATCTCTAAATTAGACATTACCTTACTCAAGACACAACTAAGATTTTAATCCACTCTCTCATCCTTTCCCACCTTGATTACTGCAACTCTGTCCTCTCTGGTCTCCTCAGCTGCCACTTAGCTCCTTTACAATACATAATGAATGATTCTGCCAGGCTCATCTTCCTTACACATCGCTCTTCATCTGCTGCACCTCTCTACCAATCCCTTAACTGGCTTCCTTTTGCCTCTGGGATTAAAAACAAAATGCTCACTCTGACACACAAAGCTACCCTCTATATCTCAGACCTTGTCTCCAGATACTCTCCCTCTCGTCCACTTCAATCTGCTCATGACCTCCTACTCTCCTACTCTCTTGTTACCTCATCACACTACCATTTACAGGACATCTACAGACTGGCTCCCATCTTGTGGAACTCTCTGCTTCGCTCCACAAGACTCTCCCCTAGTATTGAAAGCTTCAAGCGCTCCCTAAAGACTAATGTTTAGGGATGCATACAACCTACACTAATCTTTCTTTATATCAGTTCCTCTCCTCCATTGCTATCCCCTGAAACTCCTTAGCATGTATGCCTAAGAGTCCAGCTGTTTGTAGATCACCTTCTTAAGAGCTGACTACAACAGTGCATTTCTTGGCAGGGCCCTCTACCTATTTGATCCCTATAATTGTTTTGTTGTACTCTGCATTTGCTTATAGCGCTGCGGAATCGGTTGGCACTCTACAAATAACCGATAATAAATAATAATAATAATAATGTTTAGCTTACTTCCCATACTGTAGCCAAATAGGGATATATATATATATATATATATATATATATATATATATATATATATATATATATATATATATACAGGTGGCCCTCGGTTTACAACGGTTCAATTTGCGCCGTTTCAGAATAACGCCCTTTTTTTGCTATTGAAAAGCATTGACTGCTATTAAAAGCATTAGCACATGCATACATTAAAATAGCCAGTAGGTGGAGCTGTCCGCTTGTGTTTCAGCAAACACATGCAAAGAAAAGCAAGCCAGGCCTTGATCAATGGATAAGCTTTCAAAGGAACAAGATCTAGCAGCCACTTCCCTTAGCTGCAGACTCAATGCAGAGAACTGTTTGCAGAAAAATGCAAGTAAAAAACGTTTTTGTTAATTAAACCTAGTTTGATGATGATACAGTCTGTTGTGTGATTATTTTGTTTTTGTTCATTAAACTTAGTGTGATGATGATACAGTCTGTGTTTGTGTGATTATTTTATTAGGTGCGGTTTAGCAAATGTTTTTGTTTATTAAACTTAGTTTGATGATGCTACAATCTATTTTATTAGGTTTATAATGTTGTTTAGCATTTAAAGTCTTCATTTCAAAGCTTTAAAAATAATGTATTAGGTGTTACTTATGACAATTTTGAGAGGGGCCTGGAACCTAACTCCCTCACTTCCCTTTGACTTACATTATAAACTGGGTTTCAATTTACAACGGTTTCGATTTACAACCATTCCTTCTTGAACCTAACCCCGGCGTAAACTGAGGGCTACCTGTATATAAAGCCCCTGCAGGCCTGCACATATCAACCAATTACTGTGCAGCATGTAGGGTGTATGGTTCTGCATTCTATAGAATGTACTCCAGCCTTTCTGGCAGTGAAGGTTCTAGAGGGGGAGCAAGGAATGCAAAACACCTCCAAAGCAGGAGGATAAAACAAGTAAAAATTGCTACTCTTGTCCCCTGTCCTTTTTAGCAGACCATCCTCCACAACTGTCTAAGCACATCCCAGACATCTGGCTCTGCTCTCAGAACAACTGCCCTGACCCTGCCCATGGGACACGTGTAACTAAACCTCCACCCACCATGTCCTCAACCATAGAACACTAACAACTAAACCCAGGAGTGTTTGCCCTCCCCCAATAATAAGGTTTACTCTATGGGGCGAGTTAAAACACTATAATTTTGCTTGCACGCAAACACTGCTCAAAGTAAACTTTTAATAAGGGCAGTTTATTGCTCAAATTACAAGTTGAAATTAACTTGTACGTGAGTGAAACCTGATCTGCGCTAACATCTGGACTTTGGATAGCATGACCATGTTGAATTCTTCCCCCCTTAGACTCCAATGGAGCGCGCTCAAGGGAAAAAAACAACACTTCAATCATGCGCTAACCCGACACTACATTATAACCTTCAGCGATAAACCTGAAGGTAATTATAAATATGTTACATCACACTGTTCATGACAAAGAAGAAAATGTTCTATTATTTTTGGTAAAAATATCTATATAAATTTCTTTATATCTATATGAATATATACAGGTGTAGAAACTGTATATACAGATATATAATTAAAAATACAAAGAACATTTTCTTCTAAGCTTAGAACATTGGAATGTTAAATATTAACTTTAAAAACACAGTAAAACACTGTAAAATATTAAAATTGATAAAAAAATAATTTTTCTAATTTTAAGGTATTTGAGTGGAAAGGGCTCTAAAGTGTATATATGTGTGCATTTATGTGTATACATGTGAATATGTATGTATATACATACATATATAAACACATAGATACACATATATATATATATATATATATATATATATATATATATATAGACAGGCTCAAGAAAGATAGAAGAATCTCACACCAAATATCTAAATACAGAGTAATAATTGAGGGTAGTTACATATACTCTACATTTATCATGTATCAGTTTATCACTGTGTATTGGACTTTTATATTGAGAATGAGTATATGTATAAATCCATATACCGTTATATACTAAATTGAGTGGGTTAAAACTAGTCTTAGTTTATCATAATCCTATTATAGAAAAGGCCAAGTGTGTTTGTCCGAAGCTGTCATGTGCAGTAGAGACAGCATGAGGACAAACACACCTGGCCTTTGAGTCCTACTCCCTGGGCATGGCTGACGTGAAGGGGGCATGACCAGGTGTGAATGGGGCGTGACCTGGTGCAGTCATGAGATAGAGAGGGGAGAGAGATAGAGAGGAGGGGAGAGAGAGGAGGGGAGAGAGAGAGGAGGGGAGAGAGGAGAGGGAAGAGAGAGAGGAGAGGGGGGGAGAGAGAGGGGAGAGAGAGAGAGGAGGGGAGAGAGAGAGAGAGAGAGAGGAGAGGGGGGAGAGAGAGGAGAGGGGGGAGAGAGAAAGCTCAAAAGAGAGTGGGAGAGAAAGCGCAAAAGAGATGGGAGAGAGAGCGAGCTCAAAAGAGAGGGGGAGAGAGAGCGCAAAAGAGATGGGGGAGAGAGCGCAAAAGAGAGGGGGAGAGAGCGCGAAGAGAGGTGGGAGAGAGCGCAAAGGAGAGGGGGAGAGAGAGAGCACAAAAGAGAGGGGGGGAGAGAGAGAGAGCAAAAGATGGGGGAGAGAGCACAAAAGAGAGGGGGGAGAGAGAGAGCAAAAAGGGGGAGAGAGAGAGAGAGAGCACAAAAGAGAGGGGGGAGAGAGAGAGAGGGGAGAGAGAGGAGGGGAGAGAGAGAGGAGAGGAGGGGAGAGAGAGGAAAGGGGGGAGAGAGAGAGAGGAGGGTGGAGAGAGAGGATGAGGGAGAGATAGAGGGGAGGGAGAGAGAGAGGAGGGGGGAGAGAGAGGGGAGGGAGAGAGAGAGGGGGGAGAGAGAGAGGGGGAGAGAGAGAGCTCAAAAGAGAGGGGGAGAGAGAGTGCAAAAGAAATGGGGAGAGAGAGAGCAAAAGAGAGGGGGAGAGAGCACAAAGAGAAAGGGGAGAGAGCGCAAAAGAGAGGGGGAGAGAGAGAGCGCAAAAGAGAGAGGAGAGAGAGAGAGAGAGAGAGAGAGAGATCAAAAGAGGGGGAGAGAGAGAGCACAAAAGAGAGGGGGTAGAGAGAGAGCAAAAGAGAGGGGGGAGAGAACAAAAGAGAGGGGGGAGAGAGAGAGAGCAAAAGAGAGGTGGAGAGAGAACGCAAAAGAGAGGGGGGAGAGACAGCGCAAAAGAGAGGGGGAGAGAGAGCGCAAAAGAGAGGGGGAGAGAGAGAGAGAGCAAAAGAGGAGAGAGAGAGCACAAAAGAGAGAGGGGAGAGAGAGAGCAAAAGAGAGGGGGGAGAGAGTGCAAAAGAGGGGGGTGAGGGCACAAAAGAGAGTGAGAGAGCGCACAAAACAGAGGGGGGGGAGAGAGAGCACACAAAAGAGAAAGGGGAGAGAGAGCAAAAGAGAGGAGGGAGAGAGAGCAAAAGAGAGGGGGGGGAGAGAGAGCAAAAGAGAGGAGGGAGAGAGAGCAAAAGAGAGGGGGGGAGAGAGCAAAAGAGGGGAAAGAGAGCACAAAAGAGAGGGGGGAGAGAGAGAGAGCAAAAATGGGGGGAGAGAGCACAAAAGAGAGGGGGGAGAGAGAGAGCAAAAAAGGGGGAGAGAGAGAACACAAAAGAGAGGGGGGAGAGAGAGAGAGAGAGAGAGAGAGAGAGAGAGAGAGAGAGAGAGAGAGAGAGAGAGAGAGGAGAGAGAGAGGAGGGGAGAGAGAGAGGAGAGGAGGGGAGAGAGAGGAGGGGGGAGAGAGAGAGGAGGGGGAGAGAGAGAGAGGATGGGGGGAAAGATAGAGGGGAGGGAGAGAGGAGAGGGGAGGGAGAGAGAGAGGGGGGAGAGAGAGAGGGGTGTGAGAGAGAGCTCAGAAGAGAGGGGGAGAGAGAGTGCAAAAGAGATGGGGGAGAGAGAGAGCAAAAGAGAGGGGAGAGAGCACAAAGAGAAAGGGGAGAGAGCGCAAAAGAGAGGGGAGAGAGAGAGAGCAAAAGAGAGGGGAGAGAGAGAGCAAAAGAGGGGGTAGAGAGAGAGCACAAAAGAGAGGGGGAGAGCGAGAGCAAAAGAGAGGGGGGGAGAGAGCACAAAAGAGAAGGGGGTGAGAGAGCAAAAGAGAGGGGGGAGAGAGAGAGCAAAAGAGGGGGGAGAGAGAGAGCAAAAGAGAGGTGGAGAGAGAGCGCAAAAGAGAGGTGGAGAGAGAGCGCAAAAGAGAGGGGGGAGAGAGAGCGCAAAAGAGAGGGGGAGAGAGAGCGCAAAAGAGAGGGGGAGAGAGAAAGAGAGCAAAAGAGGGGGGAGAGAGAGCACAAAAGAGAGAGGGGAGATAGAGAGAGCAAAAGAGAGGGGGGAGCGAGTGCAAAAGAGGGGGGAGAGAGCGCAAAAGAGAGGGAGAGAGAGAGCGCACAAAACAGAGGGGGGAGAGCGAGCACGCAAAAGAGAGGGGGGGAGAGAGAGCAAAAGAGAGGAGGGAGAGAGAGCAAAAGAGAGGAGGGAGAGAGAGAGAGAGAGAGAGAGAGAGAGCAAAAGAGAGAGCAAAAGAGAGAGGAGAGAGAGAGAGAGCGAAAGAGGTTTTTTTAGCTTAGGGTTTTGGGCAATGTAAAAGAGCTAAATGCCCTTTTAAGGGCAATGCCTATCCAAATGCCCTTTTCAGAGCAATGTTTGGCTTAGGTTTATTTGATAGTTTTTTTTGGGGGGGGTTTGGTTGGGTGACTGGAGGGTATTACTCTTGGTGGGTGTTTCTATTTTTCATTACAGGTAAAAGAGCTGATTTATTTGGGGCAATGCCCCGCAAAAGGCCTTTTTAAGGGCCATTGGCAGTTTAGTGTAGGCTAGGGTTTTTGTTTATTTTGGGGGGGCTTTTTTATTTTGATAGGGCTATTAGATTAGGAGTAATTCATTTTTATTTTGATAATGTGTTTTTTTATTTTTTGTAATTTAGTGTTTATTTTTTTGTAAGTTAGAAAATTGTATTTTAATCATTTCATTTATTTTATTTTATTGTAATGTTAGTTTTTAGTGTAAGGTAGCTTAGGTTTTATTTTACAGGTAACTTTGTATTTATTTTAACTAGGTAGCTAGTATATAGATAATAACTATTTACTAACTAGTCTACCTAGTTAAAAGAAATACAAACTTACCTGTGAAATAAAAATAAAACCTACAATAGCTACAATATTACTATTAGTTATATTGTAGCTAGCTTATTTTTGTTTTACAGGTGAGTTTGTATTTAGTTTTAAATAGGAATTATTTAGTTAATAATTGTAAGGTTTATTTAGATTTATTTTAATTATATCTAAGTAAGGGGGTGTTAGGGTTAGGGTTACGTTAGGGTTAGACTTAGGGTTAGGGGTTAATAACTTTAGTATAGTGGCGGCGACATTGGGGTGGCAGATTAGGGGTTAATAACTGTAATGTAGGTGGCGGCAAAGTTAGGGGCAGCAGATTAGGGGTTAATAACTGCATGTAGGTGGTGGTGATATGGGGGGTGGCAGATTAGGGGTTAATAACTGTAATGTAGGTGGTGGCAATGTTAGGTGCAGCAGATTAGGGGTGTTTAGACTCGGGGGTTTATGTTATGGTGTTAGGTTTAAACGTAACTTTTTCTTTTCCCCATAGACATCAATGGGGCTGCCTTATGGAGCTTTTGTTTCCACGATCGCAGGTGTTAGGCTATTTTTCCCCGACTCTCCCCAGTGATGTCTATGGGGAAATCTTGCACAAACACGTCAAAGCAGCGCTTGATTTCGGTGTGGTATGGAGCTCAACGCAACCATATCGCCCGCACAAGCCTGTTTTTTTAAAACCTGTAATAGCTGCGCTATAGGGAGGTGAAATAACGCCGCTTTTGTGGCGGTCGTTAATTTCCCTATAGAGCTCAAAACTTGTAATCTAGCAGAATGTTTTTTATTTGGTGGAATTGGTTTCTGTATTGGGTAACAAAGACTATAGTATTTTCTTTGTATTTTGAAGTATTTGGTACATTTAATGCAATTCCTTTGTTTTTCCTATCTCTATTAGAGCTTTTTTTCAAAAGGTTGTTTCGTTTAAGTTTTGATATTTCTGCTCTAAGGGACATGAGTGTTTTTCTGTTATAACCTCGTTGTGTCAATCTATTCACTAACTTAAGTGAATGTGCATAATAATCCTTGTCCATACTGCATATCCTAATTTCTGATTAGTTAGCCTTTCGGTATTCCTTTTTTAGTATGTTGAGGATGGCAGGAGTCTGCCCTTAGGATAGTGTTTCCTGCTATCTCTTTCCTATATAACTCTGTACACATTTTACCTTTTTATGCCTTCAGTTATATCCAAGTAATTGACTTGTTTTTTTCTCAATCTGAAAACTAAATTTTAAATTTAATTCATTATTGTTGAGAAAATTAACAAAATGCTCAGCTAGCTTATTGGTCCCACGCCAGACAAACAGAAGATCGTCTATGTATCTGGCGAAGAACTCAATGTTCCCGCTGAACATATTTTCCTGACCAAAATGTATGTTGCCTTGAACCATCCTAAAAACAAGTTGGCATAAGATGGGGCAAATGTTGCCCCCATCGCCATGCCGCATATTTGAAGGAAAAATTCAGAGTTAAACAAAAAGAAGTTGTGAGTTAGTAGAAACCTAAGTGCCTCCAATATAAAGACAATAAATTCATTTGAGAAAGTACTTTTGAGTAATAAATGATATTCTACAGCTCTTAACCCCAATTCATGCGGAATACATGAACATAGGGACGATACGTCCACTGTAAGCTACATGTTACCCTCACTCCTACTTTTATCCTCAAGGATTTGTAATACGTGTGTTGTATATTTAAGATAACCTGGGAGTGACTGTACATAAGGCTATAGTATACTATCGACCCATTCTCCCAATCTCTCCACCAGTAAGCCCACCGCTGACACAATTGGCCTTCCTGGGGGAGACACTGGGTCCTAATGGATCTTGAGGACTATCCTAAAATTAGCAATAGTGGATGTGGGATTGTAGAAATATTCACACAATTCTTGATCCAGAATGCCTAAATGAACACCCCAGTCCAGGAGTTTACTTAAAACTCTTTGATATATTAGATTTGGGTCACTTGTTAGTTTAGAATAGGTGTTAGTGTCATCGAGTTGTTTTATTACTTCAGAATAATTGTCTTGTTTGTTTTGGATTACTATAGAGCCACATTTGTCTGATGGAGTTATGGCTATGTTTTCATTTTTTTGAAGATTATCTAAGGCCCTTTTCTAATTTTTTGTCAGGTTAAATTTTCTATTTTTGGTTGGTTTCTCTTTAAATGATTTGTGTAAACATATTAAATCTCCCTATGTGTTTTTTCTTGAAATAGATCAATGTATTGGTTACTGGATTTAATAGGGTAAAAGGTACTTTTCTGTTTTAATGATTTATTATATTTCTTATGTATAAGTACATTTTCAATTTCCCTAGTTGACTCGGCTCCAAGAGTCTCCAAAACATTGGCTGTTTGAAAATCTGCAATTGTGAACTCATTGTTTGCATGTCTGGGAAACTCTATTAGCCAAGGTTCTTGTGTGGACAAATTTTCCAAAGTATTTACTGTTAGTGAAATTGTAAGATTGGTATCTGTATTTGTATTGCTGTTATTCTTATATTCTAATTCTTGAATACTATTGTAGTGTTGTTTTAACACAATCTTTCTTACAAAACAATTTACACTAGTAATAGTGTGAAATAGGTCAAAGTCCATGGAAGGAGCATAGCCCAAACTCTTGCTGAGGACCTGAAATTCCTCTCGAGTAAGAGAGTTGGAAGATAGATTGATTACTGTACGTATCTCGTTGAAATCTTCTTTTTGGCCAATTGTGTTTTTTTCCACTTTTTTGACCTGCGGTGCCTCTTAAAATTTTTTTATTTTTATGTGATGACTTTGTTTTGTCTCCATTGCTGGTTTTTGGTCTGGCTCCCAAATCTTAGTGCTTTTCTTGTTGTGAATCTTTCTCTGAGGTTTTTGAATTTTCGGGTCACCCTTCTTTGGGGGTTGAAGTAGCTTCACTCCTTACTGAGAAGTTAGAATCTGAAAAACTAACTCTTCTAGTGTATACACTTTGATTTTTCTTCTTTTGTTGTTTGTTATTTTTATTGTTGATATTAGTCTTGTTTTTATTTTTATTTTGCTTGTCAATGGGTCTAGATGAGGCTGTACTCCAATTATATACAATATTTAGTGAATAGTCCAGTTCATCTCTTAACATCTTATTATCTTTTCTAGAGACTACATTTTGTTCTACATCATCCAGATGTTCCTGTCAAGGTTTTTCCTTGTTGTGTTTGCCATGTGCTGCTGGCAGCTATTTTACTCACCTCTCTTCCTGAGTATAATGCATTTTTCGGGGATGCTGCTCACTTCCTGCACTTCCTTTTATGGCCAGACTGGTGTGCATCATCCATGTGAGACAGGATGCAGTCTCAGAATTGTGATGTCATCACTTATTATTTAAAGGGCCTCTGTTCAGTATGCTTTGCCTTTGTGTTGTCTCAGACCTGTTTGTGAGAGTTCCTGTGTATTACCTGGCTGCCTGACGTCCTTCCTGGTTCCTGATCCCTGGCTTTTTCCTGACTCTGCTGTTTTCCTTGTTCCTGATTCCGGCTCATCTGACTATTCGCTTTGGCTCCTGACTCGGCTCGTCTGACTACCAGCTCTGGTTTTGACTCCTGGCTTGTTATTTGACTTGTGGACTTTTTATTATTTGTTGCTATTAATAAGGTGTGATTATTTTTCCACTGTATTTTACATGGTCCTGCAAAGGTTGCAATTTCTTCTGTAGCACTCTTATATCGTTGAGCATTTTTCACTCTTATTGGCTTTATTGATCTTTACCTTCTCCATAAGTTTTAATGAGCATTCACTTAGAGTCTCGTTCTAGTCATCCAAAAACTTTTTTTCTTCTTCTTTATCCACATTTGGAAATTTCTTTAGTCTCAATCCATGTGGTATTATGGCTGATTTTATATACTTGTCTAAGTAGATCAGTTCATACCAGAGTCTTAGTTATTTAACGCTGAGATTCTCCATTTTGAGAAACAAATAGCATAGTTCACTAGTTTGTATTTTATCAGGTGTTAACTCTTCCCTGGTATGTCATTTTTTGTCTAAATATATCCTCCAGTGCTGTAGATTGTGCCATTTCTTATTAATTTATAAAAGCAAAGATGGTCCTTTGAAAAACATGCCTTTGCAATGCTTGCTCCTATTCAGGATAAAGAGTTTCTTTTTTTGGAATAAATCTTTACTGATCTTAGCAACGTATGCACCTGTTCAGGATAAAAGTCTCTGTTTGAAACAAAGTGTCCACTAGCACAGTGGGTGTAAAAATCAAGTCGTTAATTAGTGTGTTTGTTCAGATAGTACATATAGGATAGCTATGCAAATTTGTTTTAGTTTTTGTTGATAACCAGCCAAATGTTGGCCTTATAGAGTAGCGACAGGTTGCACTAATCACTGTTGTCACATTTTAACACATTTTATCCCATTTTTTATTGATTGTCTGTAAAAACACACTAACATTTATCAACCAATGAGTAAAAACAAAATCCTGAAAACCAAAAAATGAATCCTCACTTATTTCTACAGTCCTGTGAGTTCTGAGACACTGAATGAGTCAATACGCATAGAGTGAGTGCACAGTGGTAGAGAGCGGAAATTCTTGCTTGAAACCAGTGGCTGCTTTGACTGATCAAACTAGATGTTTGCAGTCTATATATATGAAGTGCAAGTTCCCCTTTTAGGTATACAACCAAGGTGAGGCTAAGTTCATCCTTAAAAGGCACATAAAGCACTTAAAACGGAATGATAACTTATACCTTTATTGAAGTCTAGTAAAACCACAGCATTTAGAAACAGTGTAGTTACCAGGAGACGTAGGTGCTAACGGAGGGTGATGTTATCTGACGTGTTTCATGCTTAACTGGCGCTTTGTCAAAGATGTGTATAGAGAGGTGTGGTGTCTACTTATACTCCAACCCTTTTGATTATTTGTAATAGACACTCCAACATTTCACAGTGTCTATTACAAATAATCAAAACAAAATAGATTAAAAAAACATTCTGTATATTGTAACCCTTATAGCAGCTTGTTATTATGTATATCGGACTAAATATACTCTATTCTCTTACATGCGAACAGAGATGCATATTGCATGTAGTAGTTTGAACGATCTGGTGCGAAAATCAGAAAGTGGCCTTAGATAATCTTCAAAAAAATGAAAACATAGCCATTACTCCATCAGACAAAGGTGGCTCTATAGTCATCCAAAACAGTGATGACAGTTTTGGGTGACATTAAAACAACTCAATGACACTAATGCATATTCTAAACTAGCAAGTGACCCAACTCTAATATATCAAAAAGATTTAAGTAAACTCCTGGACTGGGGTGTCCATTTAGGCATTCTGGATCAAGAATTGTGTGAATATTTGTACAATCCCACACCCACTATTGCCAATTTTAGGATAGTCCTCAAAATCCATTAGGACCCAGTGTTTTCCCAGGAAGGCCAATTGTGTCAGCGGTGGGCTCACTGGGGGAGAGATTGGGAGAATGGGTCGATAATATACTACAGCCTTATGTACAGTCACTCCCAGGTTATCTTAAAGATAAAACACACGTATTACAAATGCTTGAGGATAAAAGTTGGAGTGAGGGTAGCATGTGGCTTACAGTAGACGTATCATCCCTATATTCATGTTTTCCACATGAATTGGGGTTAAGAGCTGTAGAATATCATTTATTACTCAAAAGTACTTTCTCAAATGAATTGATTGTCTTTATATTGGAGGCACTTAGGTTTCTTCTAACTCACAACTTCTTTTTGTTTAAAGGGACACTGTACCCAAAATTTTTCTTTTGTGATTGAGAATGAGCATGAAATTTTAAGCAACTTTCTAATTTACTCCTTTGATCAAATTTTCTTCATTCTCTTGGTATCTTTATTTGAAATGCAAAAATCTGAGTTTAGATGCCGGCCCATTTTTGGTGAACAACCTGGGTTGTCCTTGCTGATTGGTGGATAAATCCATCCACCAATAAAAAAGTGCTGTCCAGAGTACTGAAACCAAAAAAAAGCTTAGATGCCTTCTTTTTCAAATAATGATAGCAAGAGAACGAAGAAAAATTGATAATAGGAGTAAATTATAAAGTTGCTTAAAATTGCAGATATAATGTTTAGGTTGATTTAATCTAAAATATCAATTATTTTCTGACTGGCCAGTCATATCATATCATATTTTAAATGAATGATCTAATGAATTAATAAAATATAATACTCTTTGAAGATAGATTTGTTTTTTGTGTTTTTATGATATTTATTCCAGATGTTTGAAATTTTAATATTTTTCACACATTGATTAGAATTTACAAGTATATCGTTTTTCCTATATTTTAACTTATTTCAGTTTTATCAGCTTTAAGCCTCTATTTGTAAATAAAGGCGCAATCACACTTCTTTTTTTTCACACTGTATTCCAATATAGCATTTTTTCCTGAGGTTTTTTTGTATCTGTTGTGGTTGTTTAGCAGATATATATTGATATACTTATTTTACTGTCTTTTAGAATTCTCTTGAATATGTTCAGCGGGCACATTGAGTTCTACGCCAGATACATAGACGATCTTCTGTTTGTCTGGCGTGGGACCAATGAGCTAGCTGAGCATTTTGTTAATTTTCTCAACAATAATGAATTAAATTTAAAATTCACTATTCAGATTGAGAAAAAAACAAGTCAATTACTTGGATATAACTCTGAAGACAGAAAAAGGTCAAATTTGTACAGAGTTAATAGGAAAGAGATAGCAGGAAACACTATCCCAAGAGCAGACTCCTGCCATCCTCAACATTCTAAAAAAAGAATACTAATCAGAATTAGAAGGATATATATATATACAGTATATATATATATATATATAAATATATATATATATATATATCTATATATATATATATATATATATATATATATATATATATATATATATATATATATATATATATATACATTATAGAGCTTTCTAGCCAAATACTTCGTCACATACCATATACCTTTTAACCCTTATTAAAAAAATATTTATGTTAATACTTTTTAACAGGAAGTGTATCTATGAGTGTAACACTTTCTTTCAAGGTATTTATGTTGTTTGGTGCACATTGTTTTTTAACCCTTACAGTCGCAGTATTGCTTATCACATCCCAAACTAACAATATTGCACCACTTGTAATCTAGCTCTTTATGGTAAATCAATTTTGAATTTAATGTTCTGTGTATATATATATATATAGAGAGAAACCCCAGCACTCACTTACAAGCTCTCAGCTAAGATTTAAAAGCAAAAATGGAAAGGTTAGTCATCGCATCTGGCCAAATGGGACAAGCTCAGGTACCACGTCAAGGTCCTTTCCAATACCTGAGACCCTAAAACAGCCACACAATGCAAGCTTTCAAATCCAAACAAACTTAAAACAAGGGAAGGGTGCACAGGAATATGTAACCACCCTAGACATATACAAAACACGGAAGGGAACTGCACTCTCATACCGGACTGGGTACACATCCCATGACCCTGCAACATGCTCAGCCCTGGGTGCCATTGGCAATCACAGGAAGCTGTGCTGTCCCCAGAGCAACAAGCAGTTAACCCCAGACAGGTCTGGGTGCAAGAACCATAGGGAAAATTACAAAACAAATTAATACAACACACAGAGAAAACCCAGCACTCACTTACAAGCTCTCAGCTAAGATTTAAAAGCAAAAATGGAAAGGTTAGTCACCGCATCTGGCCAAATGGGACAAGCTCAGGTACCACATCAAGGTCCTTTCCAATACCTGAGACTCTAAAACAGCCACACAATGCAAGCTTTCAAATCCAAACAAACTGAAAACAAGGGAAGGGTGCACAGGAATATGTAACCACCCTAGACATATACAAAACACAGAAGGGAACTGCACTCTCATACCGGACCGGGTACACATCCCATGACCCTGCAACATGCTCAGCCCTCGGTGCCACTGGCACTCACAGGAAGCTGTGCTGTCCCCAGAGCCACAAGCAGTTAACCCCAGACAGGTCTGGGTGCAAGAACCATAGGGAAAATTACAAAACAAATTAATACAACACACAGAGAAAACCCAGCACTCACTTACAAGCTCTCAGCTAAGATTTAAAAGCAAAAATGGAAAGGTTAGTCACCACATCTGGCCAAATGGGACAAGCTCAGGTACCACGTCAAGGTCCTTTCCAATACCTGAGACCCTAAAACAGCCACACAATGCAAGCTTTCAAATCCAAACAAACTGTAAACAAGGGAAGGGTGCACAGGAATATGTAACCACCCTAGACATATACAAAACACGGAAGGGATCTGCACTCTCATACCGGACCGGGTACACATCCCATGACCCTGCAACATGCTCAGCCCTGGGTGCCACTGGCACTCACAGGAAGCTGTGCTGTCCCCAGAGCCACAAGCAGTTAACCCCAGACAGGTCTGGGTGCAAGAACCATATGGAAAATTACAAAAAAAATTAATACAACACACAGAGAAAACCCAGCACTCATTTACAAGCTCTCAGCTAAGATTTAAAAGCAAAAATGGAAAGGTTAGTCACCGCATCTGGCCAAATGGGACAAGCTCAGGTACCACGTCAAGGTCCTTTCCAATACCTGAGACCCTAAAACAGCCACACAATGCAAGCTTTCAAATCCAAACAAACTGAAAACAAGGTAAGGGTGCACAGGAATATGTAACCACCCTAGACATATACAAAACACGGAAGGGAACTGCACTCTCATACCGGACTGGGTACACATCCCATGACCCTGCAACATGCTCAGCCCTGGGTGCCATTGGCACTCACAGGAAGCTGTGCTGTCCCCAGAGCAACAAGCAGTTAACCCCAGACAGCTCTGGGTGCAAGAACCATAGGGAAAATTACAAAACAAATTAATACAACACACAGAGAAAACCCAGCACTCACTTACAAGCTCTCAGATAAGATTTAAAAGCAAAAATGGAAAGGTTAGTCACCGCATCTGGCCAAATGGGACAAGCTCAGGTACCACGTCAAGGTCCTTTCCAATACCTGAGACTCTAAAACAGCCACACAATGCAAGCTTTCAAATCCAAACAATCTGAAAACAAGTGAAGGGTGCACAGGAATATGTAACCACCCTAGACATATACAAAACACGGAAGTGAACTGCACTCTCATACTGGACCGGGTACACATCCCATGACCCTGCAACATGCTCAGCCATGGGTGCCACTGGCACTCACAGGAAGCTGTGCTGTCCCCAGAGCCACAAGCAGTTAACCCCAGACAGGTCTGGGTGCAAGAACCATAGGGAAAATTACAAAACAAATTAATACAACACACATTGAAAACCCAGCACTCACTTACAAGCTCTCAGCTAAGATTTAAAAGCAAAAATGGAAAGGTTAGTCACCGCATCTGGCCAAATGGGACAACCTCAGGTACCACGTCAAGGTCCTTTCCAACACCTGAGACCCTAAAACAGCCACACAATGCAAGCTTTCAAATCCAAACAAACTGAAAACAAGGGAAGGGTGCACAGGAATATGTAACCACCCTAGACATATACAAAACACGGAAGGGAACTGCACTCTCATACCGGACCGGGTACACATCCCATGACCCTGCAACATGCTCAGCCCTGGGTGCCACTGGCACTCACAGGAAGCTGTGCTGTCCCCAGAGCCACAAGCAGTTAACCCCAGACAGGTCTGGGTGCAAGAACCATAGGGAAAATTACAAAACAAATTAATACAACACACAGAGAAAACCCAGCACTCACTTACAAGCTCTCAGCTAAGATTTAAAAGCAAAAATGGAAAGGTTAGTCACCGCATCTGGCCAAATGGGACAAGCTCAGGTACCACGTCAAGGTCCTTTCCAATACTTGAGACCCTAAAACAACCACACAATGCAAGCTTTCAAATCCAAACTGAAAACAAGGGAAGGGTGCACAGGAATATGTAACCACCCTAGACATATACAAAACACGGAAGGGAACTGCACTCTCATACCAGACCGGGTACACATCCCATGACCCTGCAACATGCTCAGCCCTGGGTGCCACTGGCACTCACAGGAAGCTGTGCTGTTCCCAGAGCCACAAGCAGTTAACCCCAGACAGGTCTGGGTGCAAGAACCATAGGGAAAATTACAAAACAAATTAATACAACACACAGAGAAAACCCAGCACTCACTTACAAGTTCTCAGCTAAGATTTAAATGCAAAAATGGAAAGGTTAGTCACCGCATCTGGCTAAATGGGACAAGCTCAGGTACCACGTCAAGGTCCTTTCCAACACCTGAGACCCTAAAACAGCCACACAATGCAAGCTTTCAAATCGAAACAAACTGAAAACAAGGGAAGGGTGCACAGGAATATGTAACCACCCTAGACATATACAAAACACGGAAGAGAACTGCACTCTCATACCGGACCGGGTACACATCCCATGACCCTACAGCATGCTCAGCCCTGGGTGCCACTGGCACTCACAGGAAGCTGTGCTGTCCCCAGAGCCACAAGCAGTTAAACCCAGACAGGTCTGGGTGCAAGAACCATAGGGAAAATTACAAAACAAATTAATACAACTGTGGGCTCCATGTACTAAGCCGTCAATTCATCCATCATTGTAGACGCGGATAAACTCGCCGTTACTCGCCGCGGGCGAAATGGTGTCCGCTGTCGCTATGTACTAATATTCCCCCAATAAATAGACAAGTCTAGCCCGCCGCGAGCAGTTGCGGATTGTTGATAAATTTGACGCCTCGCTCGCCGCGACTAAGCTGATGGTACTTAACTTTCAGTTGAATTGTCTGGCCAATTATTAACACGTGACATGCAAGGTGTCACGAACATCATAGTAGTCGCGGGATATTTTGCTCCTATAAAAGTTCAACTTATCTAAACAACTTTATTATTGTTCAAAATTTTTTGAAGAGTGATAACAGAGCGTTATTTTTGTAATATTTATTTACAATTTGGATATGGCTTCATCTGGATCTGATAATATATAAATATTAATATAAAAATAATTATAAAGATTGACAACTAACAATACAAATTTAAATAGATTACTCTTTAATTACAGTCGACAAATTGGGCGCAATTTATGTACATGGAAATGAGAGACAAATTAGACGCCAGTTATGCTGTAAGTACAATGCTGATATTACTGCCTTTTATATATGTCTAGACTGGCGTCTAGATTGACTTTCCTATTGTTTTGTACCTTGCCCGCCTAAAAGGTGGCGAGGCAAAAATAGCGAGGTGGGAGCGGAAATTGTAGCGAGCGGACAAATAGATTTTTTAGTACATTCGTTTTTTGGCGAGTACTCACTTACAAGCTCTCAGCTAAGATTTAAAAGCAAAAATGGAAAGGTTAGTCATCGCATCTGGCCAAATGGGACAAGCTCAGGTACCACGTCAAGGTCCTTTCCAATACCTGAGACTCTAAAACAGCCACACAATGCAAGCTTTCAAATCCAAACAAACTTAAAACAAGGGAAGGGTGCACAGGAATATGTAACCACCCTAGACATATACAAAACACGGAAGTGAACTGCACTCTCATACTGGACCGGGTACACATCCCATGACCCTGCAACATGCTCAGCCATGGGTGCCACTGGCACTCACAGGAAGCTGTGCTGTCCCCAGAGCCACAAGCAGTTAACCCCAGACAGGTCTGGGTGCAAGAACCATAGGGAAAATTACAAAACAAATTAATACAACACACATTGAAAACCCAGCACTCACTTACAAGCTCTCAGCTAAGATTTAAAAGCAAAAATGGAAAGGTTAGTCACCGCATCTGGCCAAATGGGACAACCTCAGGTACCACGTCAAGGTCCTTTCCAACACCTGAGACCCTAAAACAGCCACACAATGCAAGCTTTCAAATCCAAACAAACTGAAAACAAGGGAAGGGTGCACAGGAATATGTAACCACCCTAGACATATACAAAACACGGAAGGGAACTGCACTCTCATACCGGACCGGGTACACATCCCATGACCCTGCAACATGCTCAGCCCTGGGTGCCACTGGCACTCACAGGAAGCTGTGCTGTCCCCAGAGCCACAAGCAGTTAACCCCAGACAGGTCTGGGTGCAAGAACCATAGGGAAAATTACAAAACAAATTAATACAACACACAGAGAAAACCCAGCACTCACTTACAAGCTCTCAGCTAAGATTTAAAAGCAAAAATGGAAAGGTTAGTCACCACATCTGGCCAAATGGGACAAGCTCAGGTACCACGTCAAGGTCCTTTCCAATACTTGAGACCCTAAAACAACCACACAATGCAAGCTTTCAAATCCAAACTGAAAACAAGGGAAGGGTGCACAGGAATATGTAACCACCCTAGACATATACAAAACACGGAAGGGAACTGCACTCTCATACCAGACCGGGTACACATCCCATGACCCTGCAACATGCTCATCCCTGGGTGCCACTGGCACTCACAGGAAGCTGTGCTGTTCCCAGAGCCACAAGCAGTTAACCCCAGACAGGTCTGGGTGCAAGAACCATAGGGAAAATTACAAAACAAATTAATACAACACACAGAGAAAACCCAGCACTCACTTACAAGTTCTCAGCTAAGATTTAAATGCAAAAATGGAAAGGTTAGTCACCGCATCTGGCTAAATGGGACAAGCTCAGGTACCACGTCAAGGTCCTTTCCAACACCTGAGACCCTAAAACAGCCACACAATGCAAGCTTTCAAATCGAAACAAACTGAAAACAAGGGAAGGGTGCACAGGAATATGTAACCACCCTAGACATATACAAAACACGGAAGAGAACTGCACTCTCATACCGGACCGGGTACACATCCCATGACCCTACAGCATGCTCAGCCCTGGGTGCCACTGGCACTCACAGGAAGCTGTGCTGTCCCCAGAGCCACAAGCAGTTAAACCCAGACAGGTCTGGGTGCAAGAACCATAGGGAAAATTACAAAACAAATTAATACAACTGTGGGCTCCATGTACTAAGCCGTCAATTCATCCATCATTGTAGACGCGGATAAACTCGCCGTTACTCGCCGCGGGCGAAATGGTGTCCGCTGTCGCTATGTACTAATATTCCCCCAATAAATAGACAAGTCTAGCCCGCCGCGAGCAGTTGCGGATTGTTGATAAATTTGACGCCTCGCTCGCCGCGACTAAGCTGATGGTACTTAACTTTCAGTTGAATTGTCTGGCCAATTATTAACACGTGACATGCAAGGTGTCACGAACATCATAGTAGTCGCGGGATATTTTGCTCCTATAAAAGTTCAACTTATCTAAACAACTTTATTATTGTTCAAAATTTTTTGAAGAGTGATAACAGAGCGTTATTTTTGTAATATTTATTTACAATTTGGATATGGCTTCATCTGGATCTGATAATATATAAATATTAATATAAAAATAATTATAAAGATTGACAACTAACAATACAAATTTAAATAGATTACTCTTTAATTACAGTCGACAAATTGGGCGCAATTTATGTACATGGAAATGAGAGACAAATTAGACGCCAGTTATGCTGTAAGTACAATGCTGATATTACTGCCTTTTATATATGTCTAGACTGGCGTCTAGATTGACTTTCCTATTGTTTTGTACCTTGCCCGCCTAAAAGGTGGCGAGGCAAAAATAGCGAGGTGGGAGCGGAAATTGTAGCGAGCGGACAAATAGATTTTTTAGTACATTCGTTTTTTGGCGAGTTGGTGGTCAAATGTGTCTAATTACAGTGAAAAATGGAGCGGTAGCGAGGTTTGGCGGATAAGTACGCTCGCAATTTTAAAGATGCGAGTTTTAACATAATTGACGGCTTTGTACATATCAGTTTGCGAGTTTTGACGCGAGATTTGTTGCGGGTAGCTCGCTGACTGCTTAGTACATGGAGCCCACAGAGAAAACCCAGCACTCACTTACAAGCTCTCAGCTAAGATTTAAAAGCAAAAATGGAAAGGTTAGTCACCGCATCTGGCCAAATGGGACAAGATCAAGGTCCTTTCCAATACCTGAGACCCTAAAACAGCCACACAATGCAAGCTTTCAAATCCAAACAAACTGAAAACAAGGGAAGGGTGCACAGGAATATGTAACCACCCTAGACATATACAAAACACGGAAGGGAATTGCACTCTCATACCGGACCGGGTACACATCCCATGACCCTGCAACATGCTCAGCCCTGGGTGCCACTGGCACTCACAGGAAGCTGTGCTGTCCCCAGAGCCACAAGCAGTTAACCCCAGACAGGTCTTGGTGCAAGAACCATAGGGAAAATTCAAAACAAATTAATACAACACACAGAGAAAACCCAGCACTCACTTACAAGCTCTCAGCTAAGATTTAAAAGCAAAAATGGAAAAGTTAGTCACCGCATCTGGCCAAAGGGGACAAGCTCAGGTACCACGTCAAGGTCCTTTCCAATACCTGAGACCCTAAAACAGCCACACAATGCAAACTTTCAAATCCAAACAAACTGAAAACAAGGGAAGGGTGCACAGGAAAATGTAACCACCCTAGACATATACAAAACACGGAAGGGAACT
Organism: Bombina bombina; assembly: GCF_027579735.1. Classification (NCBI taxonomy): domain Eukaryota; kingdom Metazoa; phylum Chordata; class Amphibia; order Anura; family Bombinatoridae; genus Bombina; species Bombina bombina. The sequence continues at coordinate 923,638,523 of NC_069502.1, forward strand.
GCACTCTCATACCGGACCGGGTACACATCCTATGACCCTGCAACATGCTCAGCCCTGGGTGCCACTTGCAATCACAGGAAGCTGTGCTGTACCCAGAGCCACAAGCAGTTAACCCCAGACAGGTCTGGGTGCAAGAACCACAGAGAAAACCCAGCACTCACTTACAAGCTCTCAGCTTAGATTTAAAATCAAAAATGGAAAGGTTAGTCACCGCATCTGGCCAAATGGGACAAGCTCAGGTATATATATGTGTGTGTATATATATATATATATATATATATATATATATATATATATATATATATATATATTTTTTTTTATATATGTATATATATATGTGTGTGTGTGTATATATATATGTGTGTGTATATATATATATATATATATATATATATATATATATATATATAGTATATATATATATATATTTATGTATATATAAATCTGTCTATTGTTTAATATTTAAAGCTTTATTCTAAAACTGACCTTTGTTTCACATTTTACGCCAAGTGCAATAATAACATGTTTTGTCCCAGAAGAAATCAACTGCATTTTCTTTTTTAGCTTAGATGTTGCAAACTGATTACAATAAACAGCGCCTCAGAGAGTGAGTAAGCTGCTTTGAACCATCAGATATTGTTCTGAATACGGTAAGGCAGATGGATGTCTTTCCTTAGCTTAACAACCGAATGCCTTTAAAACCCCCATGAGATAAAAAACCTGCAAAAGTTTATATGGCCAAATAAAAACATACACCCTAAATAAAGAAATACATGGCCCCTTCTGCTCCTGCTTGTTGCACTATAGCCCTCTCGGGGAGGGTTACTGTCAGTACAGAAGTATTAGTAATATGAAGATAATAGCACTGTTTTGAGATTTTAGAATTGTGACTAGTCTTTCTTTAAATAATGACAATAATTTGTGCTAATATTCAGACTCCAAAATGTTACTTGCTGTGCATTCTGCAGGTCCTTGTAGATTACAGATGGAGAAAGAACTAGTAGTAGCCAGATGTTAAATGGAACGTATGCAAAACAGTACAGAGAACTTTGTTTGTGCTGAGCCAAATATAAAGTTGCCAACTTTTAAAAAAAACAAAAACAATTTGCAATAGAGAAATCAAGAAAGCAGTTTATATGAGAATGACTTGACATTTGCAATGGCTCGCCTCTTACCCCTAAAACATAATGTAAATCGTCCACAATATGCACACACAAAAATAATATTGTATTAGTCAATCAAAGCTGTAAACTTCAGGGGATTCACAGATGGCAGCTCACCAAAATACATATTTTTTTCTGCTACTCTAATGTAAAATACAGTAGAAAGATATACCAATATATGCCACTAAGGACTAGATTACAAGTGGAGCGCTAAATTTTGCTTGCTCGCAAGCGATATTAGCACTCCTCTGAGTAATACCACTGCACGCTAAAGTGAGCTGGTATTACAAGTTGACAGTAATGCGAAAGTGAGATTGTGTTTGCATTGCTGGTAAGTATTGCACTCACGAAAGCACGCTTCCATAGGTTCCCATGCTGTCAGACATGGCATGAGAACCTCGCTCAGCGAAGGGGGTAATTAGCGCAGCGATGGCAGCAAAGTATAAGTATATATGTATATGATGCTTCATTTTAAAAAAAAAAGAAAACTAACACTTGATTTAGAGGGCACATTTATAAAATTAACCAGAAATCTCTGGTTAATTTTAGACGCGCTAATTGCTACCGCGAGCTCGGGGTAGCAATAACCTGCCACTTGTAATGGATGGTTATTTATTATGTGCCCGCAAACGGCAAATTTGCCCGTTTTCATGGGTCGTGATAAAGTAGCCCTCCACAGTTGTAATCTAAGCCCTAATATACATAAAACTGACAAAAACTGTATGTCTAATTCCAACAGCCACAACAACCAATGCCAAGTTTATACCTCAGCAGGAAAATTAAAATGGAAAATTAAGCCAAAAAGCTTGGACTTTCCCAGGAAAATAATGGTAGTTGGCAATTGGCATGTATGCAAATAAAGGATTCAATCACAATTCTTTAGAAAGTTTATCTAACGATTTATCTACAAAGTTCATCATTAAAGTCTATGGGGTTTATTTATATAATTTGTTACATAGACATTTCTAAAGGATTGTGATTAGCTATTGTCATAAAATTTGGGCTAGCCTTTTATTTTATTATTTTATTGCATACTACTGCTTTCTAAACATGCCCAAATCATAAAAGGCTATGAAAATGGCTCAGTAGTTTTATAAACAGCAATCTTTGCATATAACAGTAATTAATAGTTATAAAGCATGAATTAGTTATACCATCATCTGCTTAAATTAACTATAAAGAGGGCAGTGTGTGCTTAGTTTATTTAACTTAATGGTATTATTTGGATAATTTAAATGTGAACACTTAGATCAGATCTATAACATTATTAAACAAATTATAATGTTGATGTAATAGTAAAGTGTTACAGGCATTAATTCATTTTATTACTAACTCAGTCATAAAAGTAAATAAAATCTTTGTTTAAACAGTAAAATGTACCTAAAAAAAATAATAATGAAATTAAATAAAACATACTGGTGCGTGAAATTGTTGTTGTTTTTAATATCAGTACTTTCATTTATATATAAAGCTAAATATTGTGTGTCCTTTAAAACACTTTTATTGGAAAGTCTAGGCAAGTTGGTTGTGCAAAGCTATACCTTTCATAAGAACAAATTAATGCTGATAATAAAAGTATATATTAGACGACTCTAAGATATATACCCTATATTAAACTAATCATCAACCAATTGTTCTCTTTCATTCTCCTGTCGAATTGCAAACATTAATGATAATTCATAGGTTATGGTGAATAAGTATAAAGAGCCAACACCAGTGTTCCCTTGCTTTTTTTTGTCTGCACACCATTTTTTATCATTAATGCGTTGGTGCCTCTATTTCCATGGGCCCCAAGTTATCAAGGTCTGTCGGACCTGATCTGACATCGCGGATCAGGTCCGACAGACCTCGCTGAATATGGCGAGCAATACGCTCGCCGTATTCAGCATTACACCAGCAGCTCACAAGAGCTGCTGGTGCAACACCGCCCCCTGCAGACTCGCGGCCGCCAGCAGGGGGGTGTCAATCAACCCCATCGGGTTGATTTCCGGCGATGTCTGTCCGCCTGGTCAGAGCAGGCGGACAGGTTATGGAGCAGCGGTCTTTGTGACCGCTGCTTCATAACTGCTGTTTCAGAAACACGGGGCATCAAGCTCCATTCGGCGCTTGATAAATATGCCCCAAATGGCAGATTTAGGAAAAAGAGAACCAGCAATAGGTATCAATTGCCAGACAAAAAAAGGTGCAGGAGTGTGTATCTGAACAAGAAATCTATCTCGATTCTCTAAAGGTACAAAAATATATGGCTTTATTGCAAAAGTCACAAAGGAAATACAGATGCATAGTCCTCTGGTTTATGTAGCTTGTGCTGCCCTGTGTTTCACACAAGAATTTTCTGCTTACTTTGGAGTCAAATATGCATCATTTGTACCATTAAAGTTGCCCTCTTCGCTGTTTTTCGATGTTTCATCAACTTTTTTTTTTAGGCAATATTGTATCCCTTAAGATTGTTTCCGTTTTCATCAAATACTGTACAAAAGCTTTATTGCAGATATGATAAATGATTTACAAGCTTGTATACCTATATTTTATTCAAAAAAAAAGAAGCTAATATATATATATATATATATATATATATATATATATATATATAATCCATTATAGAAGAGGACTGCACTCACTGGATTTGGTATATAAAATAAAATTTTTTTATTAAGGTGATGTTTTGGGGTACGCAGACCCCTTCCTCAGACCAGGCAACAGTGCAAATGAACAGTGTGCAATATAAAGCAACATAACCCCTCCCATCAAACAATTAGTGAAATTGCGCCAAAACCTATGTAACCATGACAACAGGTGAATCACCTAATTAACAATATTCCTACCTTTACTAATGTGATAGTTAAAAACAGTATAATTGTGCAAACCATATAAGTGTATCTTAAAACTATTCTCAAACAATAAATGACATGACATATGAGTAGCACCTAAAACACTCAAGGTGCACCCAAAGAAATAAAATGTCCCCCTACAATGTGATGTGTGACATACTGAAATAGCTACCACAAAGAAACAACTTAACATTGATAAAGGCAGTCTATAGGAAACAGCGCTCAATAAAAGATAGTTGCAGGACCTAGGAAGTATATCAGCATTTAAACATTAGTGCATCAGTATCTCTCAGTAAAACATACTTCTCAGTAAACAAAGGACAAGTAGAGAAAAAGGACAAGTAGAGAAAAATGGCTCATAGCCAGAAAAACACGTATGTCAAGATTTAGGCAAGCATGTAGATGTGTGTGTCAACTGTTGAACATCAGTAGGTATATCGTATAGCATCCATAGACTAATCTTAGAGAGAAAGACGGTGTCATCACACCATCACCGACTACTGAGCCTAAAGGGTAATATAGATCATTTCAAAGCAGTGTGATTGCAATACATACAAAGAATCAGCAACGTAAGATCGCTATTTATATCTCAAAGGGGAAGAAATATATATATATCTCTACCAGCCAGCAATGTCTCTAGTTCAGGTAACTTACTTGCATGAGATGTGATAGATACTGTCAAAGTGATTGCAGCATGTTGCAGAGAGGGAGCTGGAGACAAGATATGTCAGTTAGAAGTTTCAAAAACAGGCGCAGATCAACACAGTCCCGCGTCTGTGTCAACGGTGTTAGCGAGCATGGCTAATTTGCATAGCCGTCTGATGTCATCAGGGGGGTGTGTATCAAGCAGTCAGAAAACATAGATGACAGCTAACCGATGTTAGCAGCAACTGCTGGGGCAAGCCAAAAAATGATTGTACATACCTACACTTGTAGGAAAGGGGCGAATTGTCTAAACATCTGAGTATATATCACAAAAACAGCATAACATGGGTCTATATTGCTTGTATATTTCTATCATATCCCAAAAAGGCTAAGAGAAGCCGTCTGACTTGCACATAGTTGTATGGATCTGAGAGCCCTAGTCTGCCCAAAATGTGCTAATGTATGTTATGAGTACCATATCTATCCAGAGAACCATATGTGTATGAAACAGTATAGGGTTAGTAAATGTACTTAAAGAGAGCATAGTCTACCAGAATATTGGTGCTAGAGCTAATCATGATACAAAATAAACAACCAAAAATCATATACTGGTAAAACATATGCCAGAGTCTTGTGCCTGAGTAACATGTTACTCTTACAGTGGGATCTCAGTGTTACAATCATAGTTCCCCTGTTACAATTGGCAATCAAGTGTGGTTATATGCAAAAGATAAAATCAGGGTTATATTAACAGCGAGCCATGGTATCCAGATAAATCAATAAAGCATATGCATAGTCAGTGGGAAAATTTTGGAAGTAAAAGTAAAACATCCTATCACTATGCAAACAGATATTGATGATATGGCCAATGTATGTTCTTGCCTAAATCAGGAAACCTTGCAATATATGGTAAGGTATCATGCACAGTCCGAGGAAGGAACATTGCTGGTTACACAGATATTATAGAAAACAGTGCCAGTAATTGGACATAATAAGTCCCCTCGGGTATAGGGTGTCAAGTCTGTGTATCCACTTGGTCTCCCTCTGCAGGAGTATTCTATCCCGATTACCCCCCCCCGCCGTAGCGGTGGGACGTGGTCAATGAGGATAAAACATATGTCTTTTACCTTATGCTTGGCCTGTAGGAAGTGTCTAGCCACTGGTTGGTCTGCTGTTCCCTTATCCAAAGCAGTACGAATTGCTGAACGGTGATTTGCCATTCTTATCCGTGCGTTGTCAGATGTTTTACCAACATAATATTTTCCACAACAGCAGCTTAGAAGGTATACAACGTGACTTGTTGTGCATGTGATGAAGTGCCTTATGGTGTACTTCTGTGTGGTATGTGGGTGTCGAAACACCTTGCAGGGGATCATGCCACTGCAGATGGTGCACCCCAGGCATCTGAAGCAACCTGTTTTAGTGGATTTTAGCCACTTCTTTGTGTAGCTTTGCTCGGGGTCCGTCTGCATCAATAGATCCCTGAGGATTCTGCCACGTCTGTATCCCATGATTGGTGGGTCCAAGTGTCCAAAGGGGAGCGTTTGGTCGGTGCCAAGGATTTCCCATCTGTTTTTGATAGCATCAGCCAAGACCTTTTTCCCTTTGTTATAGGAGGTTGTAAAAACCATTCTTGGTTTCTTGTCAGCAGGGTTTGTTCGTTCGTTTTCAGACATTAATTCTTGTCTTACTGAGAGATACTGATGCACTAATGTTTAAATGCTGATATACTGCCTAGGTCCTGCAACTATCTTTTATTGAGCGCTGTTTCCTATAGACTGCCTTTATCGATGTTAAGTTGTTTCTTTGTGGTAGCTATTTCAGTATGTCACACATCACATTGTAGGGGGACATTTTATTTCTTTGGGTGCACCTTGAGTGTTTTAGGTGCTACTCATATGTCATGTCATTTATTGTTTGAGAATAGTTTTAAGATACACTTATATGGTTTGCACAATTATACTGTTTTTAACTATAACATTAGTAAAGGTAGGAATATTGTTAATTAGGTGATTCACCTGTTGTCATGGTTACATAGGTTTTGGCGCAATTTCACTAATTGTTTGATGGGAGGGGCTATGTTGCTTTATATTGCACACTGTTCATTTGCACTGTTGCCTGGTCTGAGGAAGGGGTCTGCGTACCCCGAAACGTCACCTTAATAAAAAAAAAATATTTTATATACCAAATCCAGTGAGTGCAGTCCTCTTCTATAATTGATTATTGATATACCTGACTTGGCACCCTGGTTGATGTCCCTATTGCATTGTGAGTGCAGACACACATGGAAGTTATGGATTATTTTACTTGTCTGGCACCCAACCACTATTGACTTTATTAGCCTCCTGCCATCCGTGGGCTCCACACTGCTGGGGCCTTTTTTGTTCATATTGTGGGCCACATTTTGGGCCTAAAACTACCTGCACACGGGTGATCACTTCACCAAACTCTGCTTACTGGAATTCTACCAAACAACTACCGTTTGATAATGTGATTAAAGACTTATCCAGGAACATGGCGGAGGGCACAACAGACTCTGCCATACAAGAGGAAGAATATACTACTAAAACCTTTGCATTTACATCTGAGGATGCACTCAGAATATTAGTGGACTCAGAACTAACGGATACTGCACAAACAGATACACCACTTATGATATACAATACCCTTATTAGACTTTAGAAAAGGGAAACGGATCTTGAACTACATACTGTGTACCTCTCTAAGTACTATAAAAACAACAAAATACCAAGAGGTTTCAGAGTCACAAATCAGCCTACCATTGGTAGAAACAACAAACGTTTTTGCCTACGCTGGTGTCAAATCTTGAACAAGTGCTCAATGGACCTAATCCTTCTGGTCATTGAGGAATGCACTAACATCCTAGCAACTGTGAGAGAGGAGCTGACTGAATTTAACAATAACAAACTACATATCCTGAGGGATGACTCCAATGAGGCTTGGATGGAGAAACTCAGTAAACAAGTAAACGACTATAAGAAGGAGCTTATGGCATTTAAAAATCAGAAAATAATAACGTGGACAATGACTACAAAGACAAGAGGATATATTCCTGGCTATATGGTAGCAACCAACAGAGAGGCCCACAAAGACCACGACGCCAAAGGCAATATCGCTCTAGGTTCCTAAACACAGTGGACAGTAGTTCAGGATCCGATAACGAAGTTGGCTACCAAGAACAAAGACAGTTGGATCAAGCACCCACCACATCCAATACCCATTTTTTAGGGGTTACAACAAGATCAGCCAACACACAAGGCCGAGGCTGCACCCGAGGAGGGGGAACTATTGTGGCAAGAAGACCTCCACTACCACCAGGGTAATGAACCCAGACATTGTTTTCAATATCAGCAACAGGACACTCACAGAAGGAGAGATTAGCCTTCTCAATAAAGGCCTCACATTTATTCCAACCTTCAGCAATGATGACTTTGACACTTTTCTGGACATACACATATTTCAGAGGAATCTAAAGCTTAAGGAACATTTTAGGGACTCAAACAGCACCCCAGAGATGAAAAGATTTAAACCTAAAAGCAAATTTGAGCCAAATACATGTGGAACAAGCATTAAAACCTTCACCAGGCTCATCTCAAATGATTCAGACAATGCTAAAATGGACAAACATCGCCCAAACCTCACGAAGGCAGAGAGAGTGGCTATAAAATCTCTAGCCTCTGATGCTGACATTATCATACGTCCGGCCGACAAGGGTGGTGCCATTGTAATTATGGACTATGCCCAATATCGCACTGAAGTCCTGCGACAACTAAGTGACAACTTGACTTACAAAAAACTCACCTGGGACCCCACTACAAAATTCAAGAAAGGAATTGATGTGACACTTACAAATGCTGTACAACAGAAATGGATTGACCAAGATGAGTTTGACTTCCTGATTTGCACTCACCCCATTCACCCTATACTGTATACTCTGCCTAAAATCCATAAGGATCAGCTGAATCCCCCTGGCAGGCCGATTGTATCCGCCAGGGGCTCGCTGCTACAACCTTTGGCCCAGTATGTGGACACAATCCTGCAACCTATTGTGAGATCTATGGATTCCTACATTAAAGACTCTGGTGACCTCATTAGGATTCTGAATTCTGTGGAAGGTATCACAAGTGAGGACATACTTGTGAAAATGGACGTGAGTAGTCTATACACAGTGATCCCGCACGACGGGGGAATAGATGCCATTTCTACAGCACATGACAGATACCCCTATGTGGGCCCTCCAATGACCTTTATTCTTGACATTCTTGACAAGTGTTTGAAACTTAACTATTTTCGTTTTGAGAACATCTTCTACCAGCAATTAACCGGAACGGCAATGGGATCTAACGTAGCCCAATCCTACGCGAATCTCTACATGGAACAGTATGAAAGGGACACCATGAAGGTATATAACCATGAAATGGTTAAACACTACAGACGGTACATTGACAATGTCTTCCTAATATGGTGCGGCCCTGTTGATTTACTCACTGAATGGGTAACTAAACTTAATGCTCTAACTTGTCCCATCAAGTTCGAACTAAAATTTGACCTAGACCAGATAGATTTTCTGGATCTAAGAATCTACAAGAAGGAAGGGAAACTATCTACAACTTTATACACAAAACCCACAGATCGGAATTCTTTCTTGAGGCAACAAGTAACCGCCCGCCACATACCAGGAGGGCTATTGTGAAATCCCAAATGATCAGGGTAATGAGGAACAATACTGAGGCAACCAACAGGTTAACCCAAATGGATGAAATGTCCAACAAATTCCTGCAGAGGGGCTACTCACCTGAACTGATAGAGGAAGTAAGACAAGAATTAATGTCTGAAAACGAACGAACAAACCCTGCTGACAAGAAACCAAGAATGGTTTTTACAACCACCTATAACAAAGGGAAAAAGGTCTTGGCTGATTCTATCAAAAACAGATGGGAAATCCTTGGCACCGACCAAACGCTCCCCTTTGGACACTTGGACCCACCAATCATGGGATACAGACGTGGCAGAAGCATCAGGGATCTATTGATGCAGACGGACCCCGAGCAAAAATACACAAAGAAGTGGCTAAAATCCACTAAAACAGGTTGCTTCAGATGCCTGGGGTGCACCACCTGCAGTGGCATGATCCCCTGCAAGGTGTTTCGACACCCACATACCACACAGAAGTACACCATAAGGCACTTCATCACATGCACAACAAGTCACGTTGTATACCTTCTAAGATGCTGTTGTGGAAAATATTACGTTGGTAAAACATCTGACAACGCACGGATAAGAATGGCAAATCACCGTTCAGCAATTCGTACTGCTTTGGATAAGGGAACAGCAGACCAACCAGTGGCTAGACACTTCCTACAGGCCAAGCATAAGGTAACAGACATACGTTTTATCCTCATTGACCACGTCCCACCGCTACGGCGGGGGGGGTAATCGGGATAGAATACTCCTGCAGAGGGAGACCAAGTGGATACACAGACTTGACACCCTATACCCGAGGGGACTTAATATGTCCAATGACTGGCACTGTTTCCTATAATATCTGTGTAACCAGCAATGGTCCTTCCTCAGAATGTGCATGATACCTTACCCTATATTGCAAGGTTTCCTGATTTAGGCAAGAACATACATTGGCCATATCATCAATATCGGTTTGCATAGTGATAAGATGTTTTACTTTAACTTCCAAAATTTTCCCACTGACTATGCATATGCTTTATTGATTTATCTGGATACCATGGCTCGCTGTTAATATAACCCTAATTTTATCTTTTGCATATAACCACACTTGATCGCCAATTGTAACAGGGGAACTATGATTGTAACACTGAGATCCCACTGTAAGAGTAACATGTTACTCAGGCACAAGACTCTGGCATATGTTTTACCAGTATAGGATTTTTGGTTGTTTATTTTGTATCATGATTAGCTCTAGCACCAATATTCTGGTAGACTATGCTCTCTTTAAGTACATTTACTAACCCTATACCTATACTGTTTCATACACATATGGCTCTCTGGATAGATATGGTACTCATAACATACATTAGCACATTTTGGGCAGACTAGGGCTCTCAGATCCATACAACTATCTGCAAGTCAGACGGCTTCTCTTAGCCTTTTTGGGATATGATAGAAGTATACAAGCAATATAGACCCATGTTATGCTGTTTTTGTGATATATACTCAGATGTTTAGACAATTCGCCCCTTTCCTACAAGTGTAGGTATGAACAATCATGTTTTGGCTTGCCCCAGCAGTTGCGGCTAACATCGGTTAGCTGTCATCTATGTTTTCTGACTGCTTGGTACACACAACCCTGATGACGTCACACGGCTATGCAAATTAGCCATGCTCGCTAACACCGTTGACACAGACGTGGGACTGTGTTGATCTGCGCCTGTTTTTGAAACTTCTAACTGACATATCTTGTCTCCAGCTTCCTCTCTGCTACAGGCTGCAATCACTTTGACAGTATCTATCACATCTCATGCCAAGTAAGTTACCTGAACTAGAGACATTGCTGGCTGGTAGAGATGTATATATTTCTTCCCCTTTGAGATATAAATAGTGATCTTACTTTGCTGACTCTTTGTATGTATTGCAATCACACTGCTTTGAAAATATCTATATTACCCCTTAGGCTCAGTAGTCGGTGATGGTGTGATGACACCCTCTTTCTCTCTAAGATTAGTCTATGGATGCTATACGATATACCTACTGATGTTCAACAGTTGACACACACATCTACATGCTTGCCTAAATCTTGACATACGTGTTTTTCTGGCTATGAGCCATTTTTCTCTACTTGTCCTTTTTCTCTACTTGTCCTTTGTTTACTGAGAAGTATGTTTTACTGAGAGATACTGATGCACTAATGTTTAAATGCTGATATACTGCCTAGGTCCTGCAACTATCTTTTATTGAGCGCTGTTTCCTATAGACTGCCTTTATCAATGTTAAGTTGTTTCTTTGTGGTAGCTATTTCAGTATGTCACACATCACATTGTAGGGGGACATTTTATTTCTTTGGGTGCACCTTGAGTGTTTTAGGTGCTACTCATATGTCATGTCATTTATTGTTTGAGAATAGTTTTAAGATACACTTATATGGTTTGCACAATTATACTGTTTTTAACTATCACATTAGTAAAGGTAGGAATATTGTTAATTAGGTGATTCACCTGTTGTCATGGTTACATAGGTTTTGGAGCAATTTCACTAATTGTTTGATGGGAGGGGCTATGTTGTTTTATATTGCACACTGTTCATTTGCACTGTTGCCTGGTCTGAGGAAGGGGTCTGCGTACCCCGAAACGTCACCTTAATAAAAAAAAAATATAGAGTGTAGTCCTCTTCTATAATGGATTATTGATATACCTGACTTGGCACCCTGGTTGATGTCCCAATTGCAATGTGAGTGCAGACACACATGGAAGTTATATATATATATATATATATATATATATATATATATATATATATATATATATACTAGTCCTAAAGCCCGTTCACACAGTCCATTTTTTGCAGGGCACAGCGGTCCCACCCCTTGCGCTCTCTACCTGCCCCTCTCTTTTGCTCTCTCTCCCCCTCTCTTTTGCTCTCTCTCCCGCTCTCTTTTGAGATCTCTCTCCCCCTCTCTTTTGAGATCTCTCTCCCCCCTCTCTTTTGAGCTCTCTCTCTCCCCCCTCTCTTTTGCGCTCTCTCTCTCCCCCCTCTTTTTTGCGCTCTCTCTCTCTCCCTCCTCTCTTTTGCGCTCTCTCTCTCCCCCCTCTCTTTTGCGCTCTCTCTCTCCCCCCTCTCTTTTGTGCTCTCTCTCTCCCACCTCTCTTTTGCGCTCTCTCTCCCACCCCTCTCTTTTGCGCTCTCTCTCCACCCCTCTCTTTTGCACTCTCTCTCTCCCCCTCTCTTTTGCGCTCTCTCTCTCCCCCCTCTCTTTTGCGCTCTCTCTCTCTCCCCGCTCTCTTTTGCGCTTTCTCTCCCCCCTCTCTTTTGCGCTCTCTCTCCCCCCTCTCTTTTGCGCTCTCTCTCTCCCCCCTCTCTTTTGCGCTCTCTCTCTCCCCCCTCTTTTACGCTCTCTCCCCCCTCTCTTTTGCGCTCTCTCCCCCCCTCTTTTGCGCTCTCTCCCCCCCTCTTTTGCGCTCTCTCTCTCCCCCCTCTTTTGCGCTCTCTCCCCCCTCTCTTTTGCGCTCTCTCCCCCCCTCTTTTGCGCTCTCTCCCCCCCTCTTTTGCGCTCTCTCTCTCCCCCCCTCTTTTGCACTCTCTCTCTCCCCCTCTTTTGTGCTCTCTCACCCCTCTATTTTGCGCTCTCTCACCCCTCTCTTTTGCTCTCTCTCACCCCTCTCTTTTGCGCTCTCTCACCCCTCTCTTTTGCGCTCTCTCTCCCCTCTCTTTTGCGCTCTCTCTCCCTCCTCTCTTTTGCGCTCTCTCTCTCTCCTCTGTCTCTCTCCCCCTCTCTCTCTCCCCTCTATCTCTCTCCCCCTCTCTCTCTTTCTCCCCTCTCTCTCTCTCTCCCCTCCTCTCTCTCCCTCCCCCTCTCTCTCCCCTCCTCTCTCTCCCCCTCTCTCTCCTCCCCCTCCCCTCTCTCTCTCTCTCTCTCTCCCTCCCCTCTCTCTCTCTCTCTCTCTCTCTCTCTCTCTCCCCCTCCCCTCTCCTCCCCCTTCCCTCTCCTCCCCCTCCCCTCCCCTCTCCTCCCCCTCCCCTCTCTCTCTCCTCTCTCTCTCCCTCCTCTCTCTCTCACTCCCCTCTCTCCCTCCCCCTCCCCTCTCTCCCTCCCCTCTCTCCCTCACTCCCCCTCCCCTCTCTCTCTCACTCCCCCTCCCCTCTCTCTCTCCCCCTCCCCTCTCTCTCTCCCCCTCCCCTCTCTCTCTCCCTCCCCTCTCTCTCTCCCCCTCTCTCCCTCCCCCTCCCCTCTCTCCCTCCCCTCTCTCCCTCACTCCCCCTCCCCTCTCTCTCTCACTCACCCTCCCCTCTCTCTCTCACTCCCCCTCCCCTCTCTCTCTCCCCCTCCCCTCTCTCTCTCCCCCTCCCCTCTCTCTCTTCCCCTCCCCTCTCTCTCTTCCTCCCCTCTCTCTCTCCCTCCCCTCTCTCCCTCCCCTCTCTCCCTCACTCCCCCTCCCCTCTCTCTCTCACTCCCCCTCCCCTCTCTCTCTCACTCCCCCTCCCCTCTCTCTCTCCCCTCCCCTCTCTCTCTCCCCCTCCCCTCTCTCTCTTCCTCCCCTCTCTCTCTCCCTCCCCTCTCTCTCTCCCCCTCCCCCCCTCTCTCTCCCTCTCTCTCTCACTCCCCCTCCCCTCTCTCTCTCACTCCCCCTCCCCTCTCTCTCTCACTCCCCCTACCATCTCTCACTCACTCCCCCTCCACTCTCTCTCTCTCACTCCCCCTCCCCCTCTCACTCCCCCTCCCCCCTCTCTCTCTCACTCCCCCCCTCTCTCTCTCACTCCCCCCCTCTCTCTCACTCCCCCTCCCCCCTCTCTCTCACTCCCCCTCCCCCCCTCTCTCTCACTCCCCCTCCCCCCCCTCTCTCTCACACCCCCTCCCCCCTCTCTTTCTCACTCCCCCCTCTCTCTCACTTCCCATCCCCCCTCTCTCTCTCTCACTCCCCCTTCCCCCCTCTCTCTCTCACTCCCCCTCCCCCCTCTCTCTCTCACTCCCCCTCCCCCCCTCTCTCTCTCACTCCCCCTCCCCCCCTCTCTCTCTCACTCCCCCTCCCCCCCCTCCCTCTCTCTCTCACTCCCCCTCCCCCTCTCTCTCTCCCTCCCCTCTCTCTCCTCCTCCCCCCCTCTCTCTCTCTCCTCCTCCCGCTCTCTCTCCTCCTCCCCCTCTCTCTCTCTCCTCCCCTCTCTCTCTTTCCACCCCCCTCTCTCTTTCACTTCCCCCCCTTTCTTTTGATCTCTCTGTCCCCTTTCTTTTGCTCTCCCTCTACTCTCTTTTGCTGTCTCTCCCCCTCTCTTTTACTCCCTCTCTTGTGCTCTTTTTATCTCCCCTCTTGATCTCTCTCTCCCCTCTTGATCTTTCTCTCACCTTTCTTATCTTTTCCCTACCCCCTCTCTCCCCTCTTTTGAGCTGTTTTGAGCTCTCAAACTTCACAGCCTTTCACGGCCCGTCTGGCCCCGCCCATTCACGCTCGGCCATGCCCCTTTACGCTCGGCCACGCCCCCGGCCAGGCTCGGTCACGCACACTTCTGCTCGCACTGCAGAGCAGAGACTTAGGGACTCTCAAAGGCCAGGTGTGTTTGTCCTCATGCTGTGCTGTCTACTGCGCATGACAGCTTCGGACAAACACACTTGACCTTTTATTATATAGGATATATATATATATATATATATATATATATATATATATATATATATATATATATATATATATATATAGGTGGCCCTCGGTTTACAACGGTTCAATTTACACCGTTTCAAAATAACAACCTTTTTTTTCAGTCATGTGACTGCTATTGAAAAGCATTGAGAAACAGTGCATTGATTAAAATAGCCAGTAGGTGGAGCTGTCCGCTTGTGTTGCAGCAAAGTTATACAAGCCAAGCAAGCAAAAATTAATCAGTTTAACCAGACTTGAGCTATCGAGCAGCTTGCAAAGGAACAAGATCTTTCTGTCTATAAATCAGTCCAGATTAGAATGTATAAAAAGAACTGTTTGCAGAAAAATGCAAGTAAAGTCTGTGTTTTGTGATTATTTTATTAGGTTTATAATGCTGTTTAGCATTTAAAGTCTTCATTTCAAAGCTTTAAAAATAATGTATTAGGTGTTACTTAAGCCAATTTTGAGAGGGGCCTGGAACCAAACTCCCTCACTTTCCATTGACTAACATTATAAACTGGGTTTCAATTTACAACGGTTTCGATTTACAACCATTCCTTCTGGAACCTCACCCCGGGGTAAACTGAGGGCTACCTGTATATATATATTGAAATAATAGGATTAATATGCACTGGATTGTAATTTATGCATTCATTTTCAGTATCTGTAGTTCATTGTCCGTAAAATTGATAGTCATTCTTACTCATATTATATAATTATATTAATCAACATTAATATTGTTCTATTTATATGGTTATATTATCTGCATGTCATTACCATTATGTATAGATACATTGCTTTTCCTTTGAATTAGTGTAGAAAAGTCTGAAGAACAGCAATAGTAAATATTGAAAAAATAGTATATTATTGTAAATATATTGTATAATATTGAGTGATGGCTTGCAATTGGTATAGTAAATTTTTAGTTACAGAATGTGATGATCTTTTTGCTTCTCTAAATGATTAATTGGCTGGGTCTAATATCACCATATTTTTTTTTTTACCTAAAAAAAAAAATATCTTTCAGTTTTATAATTATTGAAAAAAATACTTTTATCTGAGCATTCTTAAAACTGCATGTTTAATTGTGTTAAAAAAATAAACCCCAAATAAACCTTACTTTATAGGATAGCATACAAACTATCTATTTCAGCAAGATACTTGGCTAAATAAAATTCTCACTTTCTCTTATTTACACCTTTCCAATATTGAATTGTAAAATGTCACGAAAAGGACATTATCATGCTATATGTATAATGTCATATACACCTGCTTGCTGTATTGTTGTTGGTGCAATCCTTTTTGGCATCTAAACTGTTAATCCTAGTACTAGCCCAAACTCAAACATCATCTTACTTCAAGATCATTGGCCATGATATTCTCATACTGTGAATGTCACAGGTGACAAGATCTCTACATAATTGATCCTCTATCCAGTTCTGAGTGATGGAAAGAAGCCATAAATATTTATATACTACTCAAAATTTAACAATTGAGCATCATTTCAGAAAATTTTCCATCTATCATTTATTATAAACTTCCAATAAAAGATAATCCAAACTTACCAATTCACTATCCCTACCTCCCTCATCTATGTAAGCAGTAAAAAGGCAGCTGATATCTTAATTATATAATTGAAATTGCCTCAATCACATATCTTATATGTGCTTTGAACAAACAGAAACAGAATAATCACATTTACATCAATATTGTTATTACACTGCTCTTACTCATATGTATTTCAGATGTCCACTGTAATAGCCATATCATTTTTGTATAGACAAATAGCACATCTAAGCAAGTATCCCCACTTGCTTTTCCCCAAGAAGCCAGACAGTGAAATGCGCATCAGTTTGTTTTCTTCTAATCTTTACTGGACGTTTATTTGGTTTATATTAAAAGAATTTTATTACACTTATCTGGGGATATTTATGCAGTACTTGGATGCACATATCCCACCAGTTTTAATAATTGTGAATATATTACTAAGAGAATAGATAGGACTTTTGAGGACAGTGTCCTCACAGCTACATCTTTTGTATTCGGTTATGTATGCACAATGGAAGAACCGTTGGTTATTGCTCCATAACTGCACCTGAGATTCGGTCTTTAGTATACTATTTGAGATGTATATGGTGTTTTGGTTCTGTATAGATTACTTATCCATTTGGGATTTGTAAATGATTTTATGAAACATATATAATTCTTAATAGTGTTCAATAAAATTGTATTATCTATTCACCCCTATAGCTAGGACTATATATACAATTGAGTGCTCTGTAATGTGCTTATTTCTCTCTTCTTATTTACATACTATATTCTAGGCACTGAGCACCCCCCACTAAAAAAGTAGCTTCAATAGATAAGCATTCACTCTCTCTTTGGGTATCTGGGTTTAATGGAGCTGATTTATTTTTCAAAACTTTGTGATATCAAACTATATTTTCCCAAAATTACTCTTTAAACATTGTTACGGATGTGCCAGAGGATTCTAGATGATATATGCAAATAAGTTTTCCAATATCTCATGCTTTTTGCTTTTTTGGTACCATGCTTAAACACAGCAATCCCTTTATGGGTTAGGTGGAGCAAAAAAAGAAGCTTATTAGCTCACATCAGCAGAAGATAGGTTTGATTTGCTGCAAGGTGAAGCTCATTTCCAGTGCAAAAGAATATTCATTTTTAATTATGGTGGAAATTAAAGTATGAGATTAAAATCTTCCATTCCATAAAAGTAAGATCCATATAATGAAACTATAGAAAATTATCAGCTTGGCAAGTATTCCCGCTTGCTTTTCCACTGTCTACTGTTAAATGCAATCTTCCTACCCCATTTATAAAAGATGAAATTTGATTTAAATTGTTGTATACCTGAATCTAGAAATCCAGTGCTTATGTTTCCCTATATTCTTACTACCAGGCTATTTATCATATTAACTTTATTCCAAATGATGCAAGTTCAGCATAAAGGTATACTTTAGCATTTATTAACATTGCAGCATATTTCATTAAAGAACCAGTCAACACACTAGATTTGCATAATCAACAAATGCAAGATAGCAAGACAATGCAATAGCACTTAGTCTGAACTCCAAATGAGTAGTAGATTTTTTTTCTGACAATTTTAAAAGTTATGTCTTATTTCACTCCCCCTGTTCCATGTGACAGCCATCAGCCAATCACAAATGCATACACGTACCATGTGACAGCCATCAGCCATTCACAAATGCATATACACTTATTCTTGCACATGCTCAGTAGGAGCTGGTGACTCAAAAAGTTAAATATAAAAAGACTGTGCACATTTTGTTAATGAAAGTAAATTGGGAAGTTGTTTAAAATAGCATGCTCTATCTGAATAATAAAAGTTTAATTTTGATTGAGTGTCCATTTTATATACCTTTATAAATGGAAACTTTTTAATCTCTCTAACACATTTCAATATTCCTTTATTTTAATACACAGATGTTGCCAGATCAGGAGTTCCGGTGGGTGGAGCTAGCATCGCTCCACCCACCGGAACCAGATCTCCTGATCTATATTAATGAAATATGCTACAATGTTAATAAAGGCATACTATATCATGTATTAACATTGCAGCATATATCATTAATATACCTTTATAAATGGAAACTTTTTTAATCTCTCTAAAACATTTCAATATTCCTTTATTTTAATACACAGATGTTGCCAGATCAGGAGATCCGGTTCCGGTGGGTGGAGCTAGCATGGCTCGTGGATACTGAGCGTGGAAGCCAAGAGCTTGACACGAACTACCCTGCCATTTGCCCATAGTTGGAGGCTGGATACCTCTCTAGGGTGCTTGCATCGATCACAAGGTGCTGTCGGCAAGGAACTACGGAACAAGCTTGGTGGCTCAGTTGCTAGCGCCAGACCAATGAAGCAAGAGAGCAGGAGTCCCACAGAATTTCCCTAAGATTAGAGTGGAACAAGCACGCAGTAGTGACTGTAGTGACTGTGTGGGGTGAACAGGTGAACGGAGCTGGAGACCGGGCTTCCCACAAATAGATGCCGCTTTTAAGCAGGGAAATCTGTTGACCAGCAGTGAAAAAAAAAAAATCCCACAGCAGAGCCTGATTATACTACGGACTGATACTATACCTGAGGAGTGTTTGGCCGCTCGGAGGACCGGCGGTGGTGCCATCACAGTGGTCAGTTACAACAGGCGTCTGTGGGTCCATGGGACATTAGGAGGAGTTTCGACCAAACCCAGTTGCGCTCCCGGGACTATAACCTTGTCTGGATGATAAAAATTGCTGGCAGGAGAAGAAGACGTGGGTGATAGTAAGGACGGTTTGAAGGTGTTCCTTGATAGCGCAAGTATCCGATGTTTTATACTATATAGTATCACAGTGAACCAGTGTTAATTTTGACAGCAAATTTCAATTTAGTCTTAGTTTTAGTCTTTTGACTAAAATGCCATTTTAGTTTTAGTCGTATTTTAGTCATCTGAATTAATTTAGTTTTAGTCTCGTTTTAGTCGATTGAATCTCCAGTAGATTTTAGTCGACTAAATCTCCAGTAGATTTTAGTCAACTAAAATCTAAGGGGTTTAGTTAAAGTGTAATGCATTATTTTAGCATTTCTCTATCATTTGCAAACTGATTACATACTCCAGGAGTAAACATAACACCTGTTAATATTTATTGTATTAAGGTTTAAACATGCAATACAGACACAGATTTAACCGTTTTGATATGTAACATCTTTATTAAACATAAATTAAATAAAACCAAGTTTCATAAACAAACAGAAGTGCAACTTTAAAATATAAAAAAAAAAACTGTAAACTGTATTGACTGTATTGAACATATTGCCCAATATAAAAACTATAACAGTTCTCTGTTAATAATTAAAATAAGTATCAAGTAACTCAACACAACACAAAGTTTCTGCAGCTAGCACAGACACAGCATAACTTAAACCCACATTTGTGGGTTATTCTTATTTCTATAGGAAGAATCAATTGATTGTTCACAGATTCGAAAAAGGTTCGGCAACGATATTAGCACGGCTCAAAAACTTCAAAACTAATTATATACTCCTGGAGTAAAGGTTTATTAACCTGTTTTTATTTATGGTATTAAGGTTTGAACATGCAATACAGATTTAACAGATTTAACTGTCGTGGTATATAACATCTCTTTATTTATCTTAAAATTTAATAAAATTAAGTTTCGTAAATTTTACAAAAGAGCAGTACTTGGATATGGATTGATTATAACAACTTGCATAAAATGTTTTTGTCAGCAAATTTTGATTTAGTTTTAGTCATAGTCTTTTGACTAAAATGTCATTTTGATTTAGTTTTAGTCATAGTTTTTTTACTAAAATGTCATTTTAGTTTTAGTCGTATTTTAGTCATCAGAATTTCTTTAGTTTTATAGTCATTTTAGTCTAGTTTTAGTCGGCGAAATTAACACTGCAGTGAACTGACGATATTTCTCTTTTCTGAGCTTTACTATATCAGCTCCCTTTTTTCTTGACTCCCAGGATACATGTTTTTTTAAGTGACTAAGATCCACTATAAGAACGAAAAAGGGATATATGATAATATAATTTTGAGTTTATGCAATATTTCACTGAGACTCAAGTATTGGTAGTCAATATACTTCTTGGTGTCTAAGGGTCTAACCATTTTTATGTATTTTTATGCAATTATATAGGGTGTGGTGATATATTTTTGCAGCCAAAAAAGGAATAAGGGCCAGCAAATGGTGTGTATCAAAATATTATATTAATATTATTTTGCACAAGGTTACAGAAAAGCCTAAAGTAGGAAAGTACTATACAACAAGTATTTAGCTCACAGGGACAGCATGAGAATATTAAATTATATCCCCTAATAACATGCTTACTGTGATCCTATTTTTTCCTTTTTAAAATCTGATGTACAGTAACATTTCTATCTCATAATAATATTACAGGAAGCTAAAATGTGTTAGACTGGGCCATATAGAGGAAAGCTGGATGAAATACCAGTCCAATAGATGAAATGTGAACACATGATATTTGATTGATATGACCTTTGGAATCTGAAAGGGATAGAACTATCATTATGTTCCCTTGAGCCCAAAAAATCAAATTTATTTTTCTTTATTATGTCTAGCTATATATAAACACATAAACAAGTGTGGTATGACAGTATTTATAAGTATAAAAGAAAGGGGGTTACTAAAATATTTGCATATACTATTACTTTATTAATGTAAGCAAGGATATAGGTTACAGGGCTCTAGAAGAAATGTTAAATAATGCATATAGACCTAGATTTGGAGTTTGGCGGTAGCCGTGAAAACCAGCGTTAGAGGCTCCTAACGCTGGTTTTAGGCTACCGCCGGTATTTAGAGTCACTCAAAATAGGGTCTAACGCTCACTTTTCAGCCGCGACTTTTCCATACCGCAGATCCCCTTACGTCAATTGCGTATCCTATCTTTTCAATGGGATCTTCCTAACTCCGGTATTTAGAGTCGTTTCTGAAGTGAGCGTTAGACATCTAACGACAAAACTCCAGCCGCAGGAAAAAAGTCAGTAGTTAAGAGCTTTCTGGGCTAACGCCGGTTTATAAAGCTCTTAACTACTGTACTCTAAAGTACACTAACACCCATAAACTACCTATGTACCCCTAAACCGAGGTCTCCCCACATCGCCGCCACTCGATTAAATTTTTTTAACCCCTAATCTGCCGACCGCTACCTACGTTATCCTTATGTACCCCTAATCTGCTGCCCCTAACACCGCCGACCCCTGTATTATATTTATTAACCCCTAATCTGCCCCCCACAACGTCTACGCCAGCTACCTACACTTATTAACCCCTAATCTGCCGTCCGCACGCCGCCGCCAGCTACATTATCCCTATGTACCCCTAATCTGCTGCCCCTAACACCGCCGACCCCTATATTATATTTATTAACCCCTAATCTGCCCCCCACAACGTCGCCTCCACCTGCCTACACTTATTAACCCCTAATCTGCCGAGCGGACCTGAGCGCTACTATAATAAAGTTATTAACCCCTAATCCGCCTCACTAACCCTATAATAAATAGTATTAACCCCTAATCTGCCCTCCCTAACATCGCCGACACCTAACTTCAATTATTAACCCCTAATCTGCCGACCGGAGCTCACCGCTATTCTAATAAATGGATTAACCCCTAAAGCTAAGTCTAACCCTAATACTAACACCCCCCTAAGTTAAATATAATTTAAATCTAACGAAATAAATTAACTCTTATTAAATAAATTATTCCTATTTAAAGATAAATACTTACCTGTAAAATAAATCCTAATATAGCTACAATATAAATTATATTTATATTATAGCTATTTTAGGATTTATATTTATTTTACAGGTAACTTTGTATTTATTTTAACCAGGTACAATAGCTATTAAATAGTTAAGAACTATTTAATAGCTAAAATAGTTAAAATAATTACAAATTTACCTGTAAAAGAAATCCTAACCTAAGTTACAATTAAAACTAACACTATACTATCAATAAATTAATTAAATAAACTACCTACAATTACCTACAATTAACCTAACACTACACTATCAATAAATTAATTAAATACAATTCCTACAAATAAATACAATTAAATAAACTTGCTAAAGTACAAAAAAATAAAAAAGAACTAAGTTACAAAGAATAAAAAAGATATCTACAAACATAAGAAAAATATTACAACAATTTTAAACTAATTACACCTACTCTAAGCCCCCTAATAAAACAACAAAGCCCCCCAAAATAAAAAATGCCCTACCCTATTCTAAATTACTAAAGTTAAAAGCTCTTTTACCTTACCAGCCCTGAACAGGGCCCTTTGTGGGGCATGCCCCAAGAAGTTCAGCTCTTTTGCCTGTAAAAAAAAAACATACAATACCCCCCCCCCCCCCAACATTACAACCCACCACCCACATACCCCTAATCTAACCCAAACCCCCCTTAGGTGTAGGTGTAGGTGTAATTAGTTTAAAATTGTTGTATTATTTTTCTTATGTTTGTAAATATTTTTTTATTTTTTGTAACTTAGTTTTTTTTTTTTTTGTACTTTAGCTAGTTTATTTAATTGTATTTATTTGTAGCAATTGTATTTAATTAATTTATTGATAGTGTAGTGTTAGGTTAATTGTAGGTAGTTTATTTAATTAATTTATTGATAGTCTAGTGTTAGGTTTATTTGTAACTTAGGTTAGGATTTATTTTACAGGTAATTTTGTAATTATTTTAACTAGGTAGCTATTAAATAGTTCTTAACTATTTAATAGCTATTGTACCTGGTTAAAATAAATACAAAGTTACCTGTAAAATAAATATAAATCCTAAAATAGCTATAATATAAATATAATTTATATTGTAGCTATATTAGGATTTATTTTACAGGTAAGTATTTATCTTTAAATAGGAATAATTTATTTAATAAGAGTTAATTTATTTCGTTAGATTTAAATTATATTTAACTTAGGGGGGTGTTAGTATTAGGGTTAGACTTAGCTTTAGGGGTTAATCCATTTATTAGAATAGCGGTGAGCTCCGGTCGGCAGATTAGGGGTTAATAATTGAAGTTAGGTGTCGGCGATGTTAGGGAGGGCAGATTAGGGGTTAATACTATTTATGATAGGGTTAGTGAGGCGGATTAGGGGTTAATAACTTTATTATAGTAGCGCTCAGGTCCGCTCGGCAGATTAGGGGTTAATAAGTGTAGGCAGGTGGAGGCGACGTTGTGGGGGGCAGATTAGGGGTTAATAAATATAATATAGGGGTCGGCGATGTTAGGGCAGCAGATTAGGGGTACATAGGGATAATGTAAGTAGCGGCGGTTTACGGAGCGGCAGATTAGGGGTTAATAATAATATGCAGGGGTCAGCGATAGCGGGGGCGGCAGATTAGGGGTTAATAAGTGTAAGGTTAGGGGTGTTTAGACTCGGGGTACATGTTAGAGTGTTAAGTGCAGACGTAGGAAGGGTTACCGCATAGCAAACAATGGGGCTGCGTTAGGAGCTGAACGCGGCTTTTTTGCAGGTGTTAGGTTTTTTTTCAGCTCAAACAGCCCCATTGTTTCCTATGGGGGAATCGTGCACGAGCACGTTTTTGAGGCTGGCCGCATCCGTAAGCAACTCTGGTATCGAGAGTTGAAGCTGCGTTAAAAATGCTCTACGCTCCTTTTTTGGAGCCTAACGCAGCCTTTATGTGGACTCTCGATACCAGAGTTATTTTTATGGTGCGGCCAGTAAAATGCGGGCGTTAGTTTTTCGGCTCGTTACCGACAAAACTCCAAATCTAGCCGATAGAGTATAAGGATATGGTAATTAAAGAATATTAAGTAGTATCCCTTAACAATATCTACACTGGCATTATATTTTCTTTAAATTTGAATCACAGTAATATCTATAGCGTTTAACAAATATTGCAGAAGTTTGAGACGACGTCTATTGGTAATAGTGTGGCTGGTACAAAACTATATTTCTAGGGGAATCATAACAATTAATTTACTATATGCAATAAAAAAATTTTGAGATAACGTTTGCCCTTACTCTATAAACAGATAGTTTAGAGAAGAGGCGTGGTCGGCGAAAAAATATTCACTTATTTTGATTTGGGTTTTCGCAGTAAAGAATGGCTGATTCAGCCTTATAAGATCACATCACATTCACAATATTTTAGATGTAATAGGAGTTTAGGGGCCACTCTCGCCCCCCTATAGATTGATATTTATTTGTTTACTTTTCACGACTCCCAGTAAAAATATATACGCATATTAAAAAAAAAAAAAAAAAAAAGAGAAAAGGGAAAACGAAAGAAAAAAAAAAGAAGGGAAGGGAAAAAAAAAAGGACACTGGTAGCAACACATGGATAAATACATCACTAACATTAAAGTTAACTCCCCATCCATGCCTGCCAAACAAAAATACAAAAGAATACAAACATCTGAAACACATTTAGAAAATGTCAATGAGCCTGCATCACACAAAATTGATACGCAACCACTTGTAACTCAGATGTCTGAGATTTTCTTACCACAATTTGAATTGCTTAAAACACAAATGACAAACATAATGGTTGAGCTAAGACCATTTTCTAGCCGACTCACAGAAGTGGAGGACAGAATATCAGGTAATGAAGATTTACTATATAAACAAGAACAAATCATAGAGGATAACAGTAAAACATTGAGAAAATTGCAGGATAAATTACATGAATTAGAAGACCGATCACGCCGAAACAATTTGAAAATTATAGGCCTTCCAGATAATGGAGACTATTTAGACCTGATGGCTTTTGCTAGCTCTACACTACCTCTGGTGGTGGGTATACCTCAAAACAATTCTCCAATATTAGTTGAAAGGGCCCACAGGTTGGGTATAATCAGAGATAATCAAAGGGATAAAAACTATAATAGGCCAGTGATGGTTAAATATTTAAACTACCAAGATAAAATGAATATATTGAAACTTTATAGAAAAATGGGAAGTCTATAGGTCAATCAAAAGTGTTAATCTTTCAGGATTATTCCAGCGAAACCTCACTCAAAAGGAAAGAATTAGCCCCTTACTGGACTAAATTAATTAACGCAGGTCTTAAGGCCAGACTAAGGCCTAGATTTGGAGTTTGGCATTAGCCGTGAAAACCAGCGTTAGAGGCTCCTAACGCTGGTTTTAGGCTACCTCCGGTATTTGGAGTCACTCAAAATAGGGTCTAACGCTCACTTTTCAGCCGCGACTTTTCCATACCGCAGATCCCCTTACGTAAATTGCGTATCCTATCTTTTCAATGGGATTTTTCTAACTCCGGTATTTAGAGTCGTGGCTGAAGTGAGCGTTAGAATTCTAACGACAAAACTCCAGCCGCAGGAAAAAAGTCAGTAGTTAAGAGCTTTCTGGGCTAACGCCGGTTTATAAAGCTCTTAACTACTGTATTCTAAAGTACACTAACACCCATAAACTACCTATGTACCCCTAAACCGAGGTCCCCCCACATCGCCGACACTCTATTAAATTTTTTTAACCCCTAATCTGCCGACCGCCACCTACGTTATCCTTATGCACCCCTAATCTGCTGCCCCTAACACCGCCGACCCCTATATTATATTTATTAACCCCTAATCTGCCCCCCACATCGTCGCCGCCAGCTACCTACACTTATTAACCCCAAATCTGCCGACCGCAAAGCGCCGCCACCTACGTTATCCTTAAGTACCCCTAATCTGCTGCCCCTAACACCGCCGACCCCTATATTATATTTATTAACCCCTAATCTGCCCCCCTCAACGTCGCCTCCACCTGCCTACACTTATTAACCCCTAATCTGCCGAGCGGACCGCACCGCTACTATAATAAAGTTATTAACCCCTAATCAGCCTCACTAACCCTATAATAAATAGTATTAACCCCTAATCTGCCCTCCCTAACATCGCCGACACCTAACTTCAATTATTAACCCCTAATCTGCCGACTGGAGCTCACCGCTATTCTAATAAATGTATTAACCCCTAAAGCTAAGTCTAACCCTAACACTAACACCCCCCTAAGTTAAATATAATTTACATCTAACGAAATTAATTATCTCTTATTAAATAAATTATTCCTATTTAAAGCTAAATACTTACCTGTAAAATAAATCCTAATATAGCTACAATATAAATTATAATTATATTATAGCTATTTTAGGATTAATATTTATTTTACAGGCAACTTTGTAATTATTTTAACCAGGTACAATAGCTATTAAATAGTTAAGAACTATTTAATAGTTACCTTGTTAAAATAATTACAAAATTACCTGTAAAATAAATCCTAACCTAAGTTACAATTAAACCTAACACTATACTATCATTAAATTAATTAAATAAAATACCTATAATTACCTACAATTAAACCTAACACTACACTATCAATAAATAAATTAAATACAATTCCTACAAATAACTACAATGAAATAAACTAACTAAAGTACAAAAAATAAAAAAGAACTAAGTTACAAAAAATAAAAAAATATTTACAAACATAAGAAAAATATTACAACAATGTTAAACTAATTACACCTACTCTAAGCCCCCTAATAAAATAACAAAGACCCCCAAAATAAAAAATGCCCTACCCTATTCTAAATTACTAAAGTTCAAAGCTCTTTTACCTTACCAGCCCTGAACAGGGCCCTTTGCGGGGCATGCCCCAAGAAGTTAAGCTCTTTTGCCTGTAAAAAAAACATACAATACCCCCCCAACATTACAACCCACCACCCACATACCCCTAATCTAACCAAAACCCCCCTTAAATAAACCTAACACTAAGCCCCTGAAGATCATCCTACCTTGTCTTCACCTCACCAGGTATCACCGATCCGTCCTGGCTCCAAAATCTTCATCCAACCCAAGCGGGGGCTGGCGATCCATCATCCGGTGGCTGAAGAGGTCCAGAAGAGGGTCCAAAGTCTTCATCCTATCCGGGAAGAAGAGGCGATCCGGACCGGCAACCATCTTGATCCAAGCGGCATCTTCTATCTTCATCCGATGACGACCGGCTCCATCCTGAAGACCTCCACCGCGGACCCATCTTCTTCCAGCGACGTCCAACTGAAGAATGACGGCTCCTTTAAGGGACGTCATCCAAGATGGCGTCCCTCGAATTCCGATTGGCTGATAGGGTTCTATCAGCCAATCGGAATTAAGGTAGGAATATTCTGATTGGCTGATGGAATCAGCCAATCAGAATCAAGTTCAATCCGATTAGCTGATCCAATCAGCCAATTAGTTTGAGCTCGCATTCTATTGGCTGATCAGAACAGCCAATAGAATGCAAGCTCAATCTGATTGGCTGATTGGATCAGCCAATCGGATTGAACTTGATTCTGATTGGCTGATTCCATCAGCCAATCAGAATATTCCTACCTTAATTCTGATTGGCTGATAGAATCCTATCAGCCAATCGGAATTCAAGGGACGCCATCTTGGATGACGTCATTTAAAGGAACCGTCATTCGTCGTTCAGTCGTCGGCCAGGATGGATGTTCCGCGTCGGAGGTCTTCAGGATCCTGCCGCTCCGCTCCAGATGGGTGACCATAGAAGATCCCGCTTGGATGAAGACTTCAATCGGATGGAAGACCTCTTCTGCCCCGCTTGGATGAAGACTTCAGCCGGATCATGGACCTCTTCAGCCCCCCGCTTGGGCTTGGATCAGGACATCGGAGGAGCTCTTCTGGATCGATCGGTGAACCTGGTATGGTGAAGATAA
Source organism: Bombina bombina (assembly GCF_027579735.1). Taxonomy (NCBI): domain Eukaryota; kingdom Metazoa; phylum Chordata; class Amphibia; order Anura; family Bombinatoridae; genus Bombina; species Bombina bombina. The sequence continues at coordinate 923,666,760 of NC_069502.1, forward strand.
GGTAGGAAGATCTTCAGGGGCTTAGTGTTAGGTTTATTTAAGGGGGGTTTGGGTTAGATTAGGGGTATGTGGGTGGTGGGTTGTAATGTTGGGGGGGGGTATTGTATGTTTTTTTTTACAGGCAAAAGAGCTGAACTTCTTGGGACATGCCCCGCAAAGGGCCCTGTTCAGGGCTGGTAAGGTAAAAGAGCTTTGAACTTTAGTAATTTAGAATAGGGTAGGGCATTTTTTTTATTTTGGGGGGCTTTGTTATTTTATTAGGGGGCTTAGAGTAGGTGTAATTAGTTTAAAATTGTTGTAATATTTTTCTTATGTTTGTAAATATTTTTTTATTTTTTGTAACTTAGTTCTTTTTTATTTTTTGTACTTTAGATAGTTTATTTCATTGTAGTTATTTGTAGTTATTGTATTTAATTTATTTATTGATAGTGTAGTGTTAGGTTTAATTGTAGATAATTATAGGTTTTTTATTTAATTAATTTATTGATAGTGTAGTGTAACTTAGGTTAGGATTTATTTTACAGGTAATTTTGTAATTATTTTAACTATTTTAGCTATTAAATAGTTCTTAACTATTTAATAGCTATTGTACCTGGTTAAAATAAATACAAAGTTACCTGTAAAATAAATATTAATCCAAAAATAGCTATAATATAATTATAATTTATATTGTAGCTATATTAGGATTTATTTTACAGGTAAGTATTTAGCTTTAAATAGGAATAATTTATTTAATAAGAGTTAATTAATTTCTTAGATTAAAATTATATTTAATTTAGGGGGGTGTTAGTGTTAGGGTTAGACTTAGCTTTAGGGGTTAATACATTTATTAGAATAGCGGTGAGCTCCAGTCGGCAGATTAGGGGTTAATAATTGAAGTTAGGTGTCGGCGATGTTAGAGAGGGCAGATTAGGGGTTAATACTATTCATTATAGGGTTAGTGAGGCTAATTAGGGGTTAATAACTTTATTATAGTAGCGCTTAGGTCCGGTCGGCAGATTAGGGGTTAATAAGTGTAGGCAGGTGGAGGCGACGTTGTGGGGGGCAGATTAGGGGTTAATAAATATAATATAGGGGTCGGCGATGTTAGGGCAGCAGATTAGGGGTACATAAGGATAATGTAAGTAGCGGCGGTTTACGGAGCGGCAGATTAGGGGTTAATAATAATATGCAGGGGTCAGCGATAGCGGGGGCGACAGATTAGGGGTTAATAAGTGTAAGGTTAGGGGTGTTTAGACTCAGGGTACATGTTAGAGTGTTAGGTGCAGACGTAGGAAGTGTTTCCGCATAGCAAACAATGGGGCTGCGTTAGGAGCTGAACGCGGCTTTTTTGCAGGTGTTAGTTTTTTTTTCAGCTCAAACAGCCCCATTGTTTCCTATGGGGGAATCGTGCACGAGCACGTTTTTGAGGCTGGCCGCTTGCGTAAGCAACTCTGGTATCGAGAGTTGAAGCTGCGTTAAAAATGCTCTTTTTTGGAGCCTAACGCAGCCTTTATGTGGACTCTCAATACCAGAGTTATTTTTATGGTGCGGCCAGAAAAAAGCCGGCGTTAGCTACGCGGGTCGTTACCGACAAAACTCCAAATCTAGGCCTAAGATAATTGTTGAGGAACTAGAGGGCAGTGTTTCCATAACTAGCGAAGTAGATGCTAGAGAATTCTGTAAAAAGAAGAAGGTACTTTAACACGAGTTTAGGGAAATATACTCTAGATTTCAAATATAAATGCTTCATGGGTCTGAATGTTTTTAATATATATGTTTTTTTTATTCCCTGTGCTGCTTTGTTTAGATAAGTGTCAAATGATGCAAATACAAAAAACAGGGAAATGGTTCAATTACTGGTTCTGGAACATACCAGAAATAAAGTTTTATATAAATGTAATGGTGTTTGTTTTACAAATGTTTGATTTGACGAGAGGGACCTTTTTTTTTTTCCTCTCTCTCTCTCCCCCCGGGTCTCCACTCCCCGCCCTCGTGTTACCTTTTACTTTTTAACAGTTTTCAACAGTTATGAGGCATATTAATTTAAAAAGTTTAGATGAGGGGGGCGTGTCCGGGCTATGGCCTAAGATGGCTGCTAAACTGGCAGCTCTGTAAGGAAAAATTACAACCCGCCTTGTAATTAAGAACTTTCAAGTCCTTCCAGAAAAAAAACTGACCTCCATGAAGTGTATAACGCTTTGCTGGATTGGACTACACCTGTTTTGAAAGAAAAGAAGCTTCCCAGACTGGACCGCAGAGATCTCTTGGCGGCCTACTAAGAAAGAGACCTCAGCACCCCCCCCCCCCCGGGAAACCGGGGTAAGCAGAGTAAAAATTGTGCCTCTGCATTTATACTAGCCTACAATAAGATTTGCAGCATGGGGGATATTTCTACTATTATGAGAGACCTGTTCCTCGATTTTGAACGCAAGTTTTGCAGCAGAATAGACTGCTTAACAGCCCTCATGGAACATGTGCACACAGAGACAGCAATGTCTAAGATGGAGGTGACGACCAAGATAGAGCCTAACGGACAGGGAAAAATTCTACATTCCAATGTGGCCTGGCTTGCCTCGGAGGGAGCTCTACTGTATTCACAACAGATGGCCTGCGTGGGATCCCTACCCTGCATCTTGGCCCCGACTCTGGGGGATGCGGCCGGCCCCCTGGGAAGGGACTCAGACCATTTGGAGGCCTGCAAAGAGATCCACGCAGAGGTAGCTGAGAGACACTTGGACACGGAGCACGAAGACTGGATCATGGAAAACTCTCCCAATATGGCTGTCTCCCAACGAAGGCTGAACTTGCCCACAATTCTCTCTACCCGGCTTAGATTAGAAGGAGATGCCAAATCCTGTCTGGCTGCCGACAGGGAAATCAAGACCAGGTAAGGACAAAGGAGGCTCCAGACTATCACTGACACACTTGCCGGAGAGAATCTCGATATGAGAGTATATCGGCAAATGCAGTTTGGAGTCCTTAGAGGGAAGCCGGACTTTAATGCGATCCACTTACCGCACAGGTTGGGTCTCCACAGATCCCTCAGAGCCGGTATCGGCTAGAACTGTTCCCCTCGTTGTTGGGCTTAGAAATAGGTATACTTTGTAATTGTGGCCACAACGAAGTACGCACAGTTTAGACATGCTTATATGTACTTTTATTTTTATATATTTCCCACACATGTCAAACTAGAAAATATTACAAGCATGGATCAGGGGTGTTTGAATTGGGTAATATGTATTTAGAGCAGTGTGGGGATGTGTGTTACAGGTATGTACTAGTGAACACAATTGTTTGCCCTACACATTATTCATGTTCCGTTTGCATGCATGTACCTCCACAATCAAAATTTGCTGTATTAGGAGTGTTGGCTACATTATATTGTTATATCTACATAATGCATTTTATGTATTGAATTTCCTTGCTACACGACAGTGTTTTTAGTATACCTCCTTGGTTTAACCCCAATATAACAATGGAAGTCCCCCCTGGGCCTACAGCAATTGGCTGACTGGATCTATATGGGCCTGTGAATATTGTTCCTATTGTTTAGATAATCCCCCCCATGTTATTTTATTTTAGATAGGCGACTCTAATCCATATGGCTGTTTATATATGTGGATGTGTCTGTATTTGCCTTGTATGAAGCTGTATATATAATAACAATTCTTTACCCCTAGAAGCTCAGCAGGAATGGATGCGAGACCAGCTACTACAGATATGAATTTTACCTTGCTGAGGTTGTTGCCTACCTAACCCTAAAATAGTGTTGGTATCCACTATACTTTTATACTGTTATTATCTATGTAGAGGCTAAATTTAGATTTATACCTTTTTTTTTGCTACTACTTTCGTGTAGAAGTTAAGGGTCCAGGAGTGGCCCTACCATCTAACTAAACCTCCCTCATTTTATATAGTTCATACCAAAGGTCCAGGAGAGGCCTTATTAAGCTCAGGAGGTGGGAACTGAGGGTTTAGCCTATGTGCCCTTTGAATCTATATATACTAGTGTAGATGATGTTGGGTAATGGGGAGCAAGTATTCCAAGTGGTCATACTTTTATTAAATAAACCTTCTGTGTTTAAAACAGTGGATACTGAGGGTCCTGAGGAGGCCCTCTTAAACTCAGGAGGTGGAAAACAAGTTTACTCACAAGGGTATTGCTTATAGTCATAGTTATATAGCGCTCTCAGAAGAAGAGGAGGATTTTGTATTTATTAAGTTATTGGTCCGGAGGATTAACAGATCTCATATATATAGCCTGAGGGTAACACAAACTCTAGGTCTGTGAGTCTTGTTGAATTACATCTATGGCGAGTATTCATTTCGATTCTTATCTGAACATTCCCATGTGTCATGTTATTTAGTTATAGTTGTTGAATATATCAGGTACAAGCACAAGCCTACATATGTCACGAACTGGTCATCTAAATTAGGCTTATACTGAGTTGGTTGTCTTAATCTGTGTTATCTGTCTGTTTGAAAATGATTCTTATCTGAACAACCCCATGTGTCATGTTATTTAGCTATAGTTGTTAAATATATCAAGGACAAGCACAAGCCTACATATGTCACAAACTGGTCATCGAAGTTAGGCTTATACTGAGCTGGTTGTCTAAAGTTGTGTTATCTGTCCGTTTGAAAATGCACTTATGGAAAATTAGGTAATATCCATGGCTAGAAAATGGACCTTTGGGTTAGGATATGTTTAGATTCTACAGATGTGAGGACATGCTTGTTTAATTCATCATGCAAATTTCGATGTATATCAAATAGGCATGTTGCCATGAAGTTTCTCTCTGAAATTGTATTTTTGTTGTCATATTACCTCAATAAAAAGCATTTAAAAAAAAAAAAAAAGTTTAGATGAGGAAGATTAAGTTTATTTTGTGGAATATAGGTGGGATAACGTCACCTAAAAAGAGGAAGTTAATAATTAAGCATCTTGCAAAATTTAGGCCTGATATTGTCCTATTACAGGAGACTCATCTAAAAAAAACTTGGAAGCAGAGAAACTCAAATGCAAATGGGTCGGCAAAGTAATAGCATCAGATTGCTCTAGGAGGAACTGGGGGGTTGCTTTTTTATTTAACAAAGAGTTGGAGTACAATATTCAGAAACTACAAATAGATTCAAACGATAGATGGATAATTCTTTCAATTGAAATTCTAAAGGTCAAATATGTACTTTGTAATGTATACGGCCATAATAATACAGATCAACCCTTTTGGGACAATATTACGGCTAGACTTTGTGTGAAATTTGAACAAAATATAATACTTGCTGGTGACTTTAACTTAGCACCAATATATTTATTGGATAGATTTTCACCTAGACAGAGATGTGCGCCTCCGCAGAAATCTAAGATTTTTTTCCAAATATGCAAAAATCTAAAGCTACATGATATATGGCATATCCAACACCTGATAACAAAAGTTACACTTGTGAGTCCCGCGTGCATAGATCTTTCTCTAGGATTCCCTCCTTAGAGATGGCAATAGGGCAGAGATAAATGATATTGTATTATCGGATCATGCTTCATTATCATTGGTGATCGGAGCCCGATCAGTCTAGACAGGTACAGCAAATAATTTTTACTTTTCAAAACATCTGATAAACAGTATATCATTTAAAAATTGGCTACAAAATAAATGGTGAGAATATAGTTTAAATAACCAGAGCTATGCTAATAATTTTGAGGTGTTCTGGGAGGCCGCAAAAGCTTATCTAAGGGGGGAGATAAAAGCCTACATGATCACGGCTAAAAAGAAGTTTAAGGTATGCGAGTTACAACTGGCAAATACCATTACTAAAGCCTACCAGAAATATATAAATACTCCACTTAGAAAACACTGGGATAAATTTAAAATAGCCAGACAAGACAGAGATCTATTCCTTAAAAGGAATGCTTAAAAGTGACAAATGAAGAGGCTAGAATGAATGCTTTATATGCTGGCCGATACGGCAAGTCTGCTAAATATCTTGCAAGGTTAGACAGGAGTAGGAAAAAGAATAACATAATTGAGAACATTATTATGGGAGATCATAACCATACACAAGTCTCTGATATTAAAAATGTTTTTCTAAATTATTATAAGAATATATACTCCACTAAATTGATAGATGTACAAAGTAGCACGATTTTTTGGAATAAGATTAGTTGTCCAAAGGTTACGCCAGAGCAGGTCAAATTAATTAACGCCCCTATATCTCTGGATGAAGTTATAAAGGCCATAGAGGAAACTAAACTTGGCAAGGCTCCAGGACCGGACCAATTACCAGCTGAGTTCTATAGACTACTTAAGTCGGAGATTGCTCTTATTTTGACTTGTTTATTTAACGATTACTTCACTGGGAAAAAAACAATGCCACGTTTTTTTTGGCATCAATTATTACTCTCATTCTTAAAAAAAGATAAAAGTCCATCAGATCCTGGGTCCTATAGGCCTATCTCTCTGTTGAATGCAGATTATAAATTGCTTACTTCTATAATAGCTAATCGATTAAAAGAATCACTACAAGAAGTTATACACCTGGATCAATCCGGGTTCATGATTAATAGGTCCCCTACTAAGAATATCCGAAAAACATATATGATATTGGAATATTTCTGGAATAAATTACATAGAGATAAATTAGTACTTAAACAGGATCTTGCTATGGTAACGGTTGATGCCGAGAAGGCTTTTGATTCTATAATTTGGGAACATTTGTATAACGCCTTGACAAACTTTGTTTTTTTCGGGAATTTGATCAACTTTATTAAAACTATATATAATCATCCGATTTCGGCCATCCTGGTTAATAACAGTTAGACACCTTTCTTTAAACTAGAGAAAGGAACACGACAGGGATGTCCACTCTCTCCCTTTCTCTTTAATGTAGCCATAGAGCCTTTGGCAATCTATTTAAGACAATAATTAGAGGGAATAAATTGTGGGGCTCAAAAATGTGTTTTATAACGCTAAGCTGATGATTTGTTATTATATTTTAAAAATACTAGTACAAATATACCAATAGCTCCAAGGTCATTGGATTTTTTTAGTGCAATTTCAGGATACAAGGTTAATACCACAAAATCAGAGATTCTCTGGATATATAGAAATAAAGATAGTTTGAAACAGCATAATTTAAAAGAGGTTGAGAGTTTTAGATATCTGGGAATTAAATTACACAAGGATCCGAACATGTGGTATAAACTTAATTTCATGCCCTTCTTTTCACACATAGTATCAAAGTTACAACATTGGACCCTCTTCCCAATTTCATTATCAGCTAAAGTGATGCTGATCAAAACTATTCTTTTTCCCCAAATAGTATATACCATGAATAATCTCCCTCTATTTATCAAGGATAAAGATATTAAGATTTTTAATCAGGCATGTGCAAAAAAAATTTGGAATAAGACTAGACATATGCTTGCTATAGAAAAATTATCTCAGCTTAAGGAATTTGGAGGTTTAGCATTTCCTGATATAAAGATATTCAATATTGCCATTTTAGCACACTATGGAGTTGATTGGCTCTTATCTTCTGATTATTTGACCAATTCAACAATAGAAGAGAATCTAATACAACCGATATCACTTAAAGGGACAGTCTAGGCCAAGATAAACTCTCATGATTCAGATAGAGCATGTAATTTTAAACAATTTTCCCATTTACTTTTATCATCAATTTTGCTTTGTTCTCTTGGTATTCTTAGTTGAAAGCTTAACCTAGGAGGTTCATATGCTAATTTCTTAGACATTGAAGCCCACCTCTTTTCAGATTGCATTTTAACAGTTTTTCACCACTAGAGGGTGTTAGTTCACGTATTTCATATAGATAACACTGTGCTCGTGCACGTGAAGTTATCTGAGAGCAGGCACTGATTGGCTAGACTGCAAGTCTGTCAAAAGAACTGAAATAAAGGGGCAGTTTGCAGAGGCTTAGATACAAGATTATCACAGAGGTTAAAAGTATATTATTATAACTGTGTTGGTTATGCAAAACTGGGAAATGGGTAATAAAGGGATTATCTATCTTTTAAAACAATACAAATTCTGGCGTAGACTGTCCCTTTAAAGCAATTCTACATTGTCCACATTTACAACTTCCAGATAATATTAAGTCAACCATTAGTTTATATAATGTGGTCAAAGCATGGCAGCAATTATGTGCCCATTTGAAGATTAATTTTCATATGTCAGCTTTTTTACCAGTTAGAGGAGATCCTGAATTTTTACCAGGATGCCAGTATGATATTTAAAAGATGGATTGCAAAAGGGCTAACAAAGATAGCACAATTTCTTGATGAGAGGTTTAGTATGAGAACATTTGAGAATATTGTAGCTGAATATAATCTATCTATATATATTCTATGCATATTTGCAGCTCCAACACTTTATATCCAAAAAACTGCAGATAGGAATCTGGTCGGAACGTTTTGAAATAATTGGGGACTACATTCATTTATATAGACAAGGAAACCAATTTATATCATTATTATACAAGATCTTATTGACAAAACAAGTACAACGTTTTTTTAATAAATGGACGGAAATTATTCAGTTATATCCCATCTCTACACAATATATACTCACTAAAGCGTTCCATAAATTTGAATACTTTGAGGGCCGGATACTAAGGGAGATATTCCCAGTAACTTGGCACTGAGTCATTAAACTCTGGTTCTAGATATAGAGGTTGGGGTATTGGAGGGCAAAGAGGAGGCATGTTTTGTCTTCTGGATATTATAATACCTTTTTGATAGAGAGGGCTGGGGGTGGGGGGGGCAGGGGGAAGAGAGAGAACCCTTCTTTTTTTTTTCCCTCTTGACTTTGCAATATGTATAAATCCACCACGATCAATATTGCTGGATGTCCCTTTTTTTTTGTTTTCAGTTAACATAATACATATAAAATGTCAGGATATGGATTGTATGTTGTTATGCTACTAATTTAAGATGCTTTGGATATTAACATGCGGATTTGTATTTTTCTGGACTTTTTATGTTATACGCAACCTTGTATGGCTGCGCATACACATGTTGTTAATTTTTTCTTTCTTTTTGTCCTGACAATTAAAATAAAGATTAAAAAAATAAAATAATACACAGATGTTACATTTGTATTCTACTTTTATAGTGGCTTTATAGAGCTGGATCACAAGTGGTGGGCTAACTGGTACGTGTGAGCGAAAAGGTGTATATTGCAACTCTTTGCACATGTTGGAAGTAGCTCAGTATAACGAGTTGAAAGAAAACACATTCGCTTGAGCGCATTTGAATTTAATGGCCGTCGGGATACTGCGCCTTCAGAGCTCTGGTTAACTGTTACGCAAGTCAAAGAAAGTTGCAAGAAACACATCACAGATATATTTTAAAGTACTGTTATAATCCTAATAACACTATCTAATAAAAATATATTTTATTTAAAATGCATAAAAAAGTTATAAGGGCTCAAAGAATTGAAGCCTCAGGTGTTAGAAAAAAAGGGCTGCAAAGAGCATTACGATAAAGATACATACATATATATGTCTAAATATGTATATGTATGTGTATATATATATATATATATACAGTATATATATGTATATATATATATATATATATATATAAATATGTGTATATAAATATATATATGTTAATATGTATGTATATATGTAATTTTGTATTTATATGTGTATATATGTATTTACAGGCATACATATATAGACATATATAAGAGCATTGGAACCCTTTGCAGTCAAGTAGATGAAAACATGTAAAATCATATTTATGCAATATTCATATTTAATAAAGTCATGTCAAGTCATAAAATGACTAAAATTAATTAAGATACTATCGGCTAGATTTAGAGTTTTGTCGGTAAGGACCCGCGTAGCTAACGCCGGCTTTTTTCTGGCCGCACCATAAAAATAACTCTGGTATTGAGAGTCCACATAAAGGCTGCGTTAGGCTCCAAAAAAGGAGCGTAGAGCATATTTAACGCAGCTTCAACTCCCGATACCAGAGTTGCTTACGGACGCGGCCAGCCTCAAAAACGTGCTCGTCCACGATTCCCCCATAGGAAACAATGGGGCTGTTTGAGCTGAAAAAAAACCTGCAAAAAAGCCGCGTTCAGCTCCTAACGCAGCCCCATTGTTTCCTATGGGGAAACACTTCATACGTCTGCACCTAACACTTTAACATGTACCCCGAGTCTAAACACCCCTAGCCTTACACTTATTAACCCCTAATCTGCCGCCCCCGCTATCGCTGACCCCTGCATATTATTTTTAACCCCTAATCTGCCGCTCCGTAAACCGCCGCTACTTACATTATCCTTATGTACCCCTAATCTGCTGCCCCTAACACCGCCGACCCCTATATTATATTTATTAACCCCTAATCTGCCCCCCACAACGTCGCCTCCACCTGCCTACACTTATTAACCCCTAATCTGCCGACCGGACCGCACCGCTATCATAATAAAGTTATTAACCCCTAATCCGCCTCACTAACCCTATAATAAATAGTATTAACCCCTAATCTGCCCTCCCTAACATCGCCGACACCTAACTTCAATTATTAACCCCTAATCTGCTGACTGGAGCTCACCGCTATTCTAATAAATGTATTAACCCCTAAAGCTAAGTCTAACCCTAACACTAACACCCCCCTAAATTAAATATAATTTTAATCTAACGAAATTAATTAACTCTTATTAAATAAATTATTCCTATTTAAAGCTAAATACTTACCTGTAAAATAAATCCTAATATAGCTACAATATAAATTATAATTATATTATAGCTATTTTAGGATTAATATTTATTTTACAGGTAACTTTGTATTTATTTTAACCAGGTACAATAGCTATTAAATAGTTAAGAACTATTTAATAGCTAAAATAGTTAAAATAATTACAAAATTACCTGTAAAATAAATCCTAACCTAAGTTACAATTAAACCTAACACCACACTATCAATAAATTAATTAAATAAAATACCTATAATTATCTACAATTAAACCTAACACTACACTATCAATAAATAAATTAAATACAATACCTACAAATAACTACAATGAAATAAACTATCGAAAGTACAAAAAATAAAAAAGAACTAAGTTACAAAAAATAAAAAAATATTTACAAACATAAGAAAAATATTATAACAATTTTAAACTAATTACACCTACTCTAAGCCCCCTAATAAAATAACAAAGCCCCCCAAAATAAAAAAATGCCCTACCCTATTCTAGATTACTAAAGTTCAAAGCTCTTTTACCTTACCAGCCCTGAACAGGGCCCTTTGCGGGGCATGCCCCAAGAAGTTCAGCTCTTTTGCCTGTAAAAAAAAACATACAATACCCCCCCCCAACATTACAACCCAACACCCACATACCCCTAATCTAACCCAAACCCCCCTTAAATAAACCTAACACTAAGCCCCTGAAGATCTCCCTACCTTGAGTCGTCTTCACCCAGCCGAGCCAAATTCTTCATCCAAGCGGAGCAAGAAGAGGTCCTCCATCCGGTAGAAGTCTTCATCCAAGTGGGGCAGAAGAGGTCTTCCATCCGATTGAAGTCTTCATCCAAGCGGGATCTTCTATCGTCATCCATCCGGAGCGGAGCGGCAGGATCCTGAAGACCTCCGACGCGGAACATCCATCCTGGCCGACAACTGAACGACGAATGACGGTTCCTTTAAATGACGTCGTCCAAGATGGCGTCCCTCGAATTCCGATTGGCTGATAGGATTCTATCAGCCAATCGGAATTAAGGTAGGAATATTCTGATTGGCTGATGGAATCAGCCAATCAGAATCAAGTTCAATCCGATTGGCTGATCCAATCAGCCAATCAGATTGAGCTCGCATTCTATTGGCTGTTCCGATCAGCCAATAGAATGCAAGCTCAATCTGATTGGCTGATTGGATCAGCCAATCGGATTGAACTTGATTCTGATTGGCTGATTCCATCAGCCAATCAGAATATTCCTACCTTAATTCCGATTGGCTGATAGAATCCTATCAGCCAATCGGAATTCGAGGGACGCCATCTTGGATGACGTCATTTAAAGGAACCGTCATTCGTCGTTCAGTCGTCGGCCAGGATGGATGTTCCGCGTCGGAGGTCTTCAGGATCCTGCCGCTCCGCTCCGGATGGATGACAATAGAAGATCCCGCTTGGATGAAGACTTCAATCGGATGGAAGACCTCTTCTGCCCCGCTTGGATGAAGACTTCTACCGGATGGAGGACCTCTTCTTGCTCCGCTTGGATGAAGAATTTGGCTCGGCTGGGTGAAGACGACTCAAGGTAGGGAGATCTTCAGGGGCTTAGTGTTAGGTTTATTTAAGGGGGGTTTGGGTTAGATTAGGGGTATGTGGGTGTTGGGTTGTAATGTTGGGGGGGGTATTGTATGTTTTTTTTTACAGGCAAAAGAGTTGAACTTCTTGGGGCATGCCCCGCGAAGGGCCCTGTTCAGGGCTGGTAAGGTAAAAGAGCTTTGAACTTTAGTAATCTAGAATAGGGTAGGGCATTTTTTTATTTTGGGGGGCTTTGTTATTTTATTAGGGGGCTTAGAGTAGGTGTAATTAGTTTAAAATTGTTATAATATTTTTCTTATGTTTGTAAATATTTTTTTATTTTTTGTAACTTAGTTCTTTTTTATTTTTTGTACTTTAGATAGTTTATTTCATTGTAGTTATTTGTAGGTATTGTATTTAATTTATTTATTGATAGTGTAGTGTAAGGTTTAATTGTAGATAATTATAGGTTTTTTATTTAATTAATTTATTGATAGTGTAGTGTTAGGTTTAATTGTAACTTAGGTTAGGATTTATTTTACAGGTAATTTTGTAATTATTTTAACTATTTTAGCTATTAAATAGTTTTTAACTATTTAATAGCTATTGTACCTGGTTAAAATAAATACAAAGTTACCTGTAAAATAAATATTAATCCTAAAATAGCTATAATATAATTATAATTTATATTGTAGCTATATTAGGATTTATTTTACAGGTAAGTATTTAGCTTTAAATAGGAATAATTTATTTAATAAGAGTTAATTAATTTCGTTAGATTAAAATTATATTTAATTTAGGTGGTTGTTAGTGTTAGGGTTAGACTTAGCTTTAGGGGTTAATACATTTATTAGAATAGCGGTGAATAACTTTATAATAATAGCGTTGCGGTCCGCTCAGCAGATTAGGGGTTAATAAGTGTAGGCAGGTGGAGGCGACGTTGAGGGGGGCAGATTAGGGGTTAATAAATATAATATAGGGGTCGGCGGTGTTAGGGGCAGCAGATTAGGGGTACATAAGTATAACGTAGGTGGCGGTCGGCAGATTAGGGGTTAAAAAATTTTAATCGAGTGGCGGCAATGTGGGGGGACCTCGGTTTAGGGGTACATAGGTAGTTTATGGGTGTTAGTGTACTTTAGAGTACAGTAGTTAAGAGCTTTATGAACCGGCGTTAGCCCAGAAAGCTCTTAACTACTGACTTTTTTCTGCGGCTGGAGTTTTGTCGTTAGAATTCTAACGCTCACTTCAGACACGACTCTAAATACCGGAGTTAGAAAAATCCCATTGAAAAGATTGGATACGCAATTTACGTAAGGGGATCTGCGGTATGGAAAAGTCGCGGCTGAAAAGTGAGCGTTAGACCCTTTTTTTAATGACTCCAAATACCGGAGGTAGCCTAAAACCAGCGTTAGGAGCCTCTAACGCTGGTTTTCACGGCTACCGCCCAACTCTAAATCTAGGCCTAAGTATCCTAAGGGACTGAATGTACATTTGGATTACCAATGTATCCTGTAGCAGTCGTTTGTACCTTGCCTGCTCTGGTGAATAATATAATATATAGGATATTTTTTGTTGCTGTGTCCCTTTAACTGTCACTTTTTACATATACCCAATGCAGCAATGTTAATATGTTTTGGTAGATAGTAATTAGTTAATGCAATAATGGAGATTGTATCCCACTGTAATTAGCTGCAAGGATATTGGTGATTATTTATAGTAAGTTAGTGGACTGTTAACTGTGAATAGGGAATAACACCTTGTTTCTATCTAGCATGGATTGTCTGCAAAAAGTATCACATTGTATGTTCATGAAATGCATCATGATAAGGCGGTTGGTTTGTGGGACTGGTCTTAGTTTCCAGTAAGCTGAGGATTTGTAACATGATGTGTTAGTACCCACAGACGCGCTGCAGTATCATGTCTAGGTTATTCAAATTTACATTCTCAATGTACTGTTCATCGCCTACCTGTTTTTAATGTAGTATGTATTTTCACTCTGTATTTTGTAGATGTGTCCTAGTCGGCTTTCCATAACTCCGGTCGCCCATGCGCAGTTGCGCTTCATGGACGCTGTGGGGACTGACGCTTCCTTGTCACGGTGGAGGTAAGGTGATATAAATAAAGGGCTTTTATGTTTGGCTGTAAATGGTCTGAGGACGGGGGATTCCCTGAAACACAAGAGAGAGTCATGTTTAGGCAAGTTATTTGCACTGGTTTATGCCCCTTTCTAATGACATTATAGAAAGAAAAAAACATTTTAAAAAGGTTATAAAAGCCAAAAATATAGCAGTAATTACTAAAAGAAAAAAAAATGGGATACTGTACCAATAAAAATAATTTGGAAGGTCCGGTTTATTTTCTTTCATTTTGTTTTTTACTCATTCTTATAAATGTTCTAATTTTCCTGATCTTAGGAGAGTAAGGGTAGATTCTTCTTTTCTGTAAGAGTTGATGATATCAATGGCAATTGTATTTATTACCACCTTAAAAATTGTCATTCCTGTAAAATCTTGGTCAAGCCAACAGTTTCTAGATTTTATTTTGTGTGGTGTTGTATTGCCTTATGCCTACATTCTCTTATCGTTAAAGGGCCACGAATTACAGTAAAATTTCATAATTAATAAGTGCCTAATAAAAAGACAATACAATAATGCTTACTATAAATTTCATATAAGCAGAAGATTTTTCTTTCTGACAGTTTTCTTTTTTCCCTATTTTCTGGCCCCTGTATCATGTGACAGCCATCAGCCAATCACAGACTAGTGTATGTATACCCTGTAAACTTATGCACATGCTCAGTAGCCTCTTATGCCTCAGAAATTGTGTTATATAAAAAGAATGTGCAAAATTTGATAATAGAACTAAAGGCAAAATCTGTTAAAACGTTATGCTCTGGGGCATATTTATCAAGCAGAAGTTATGAAGCAGCAGTCTAACGGCCGCTGCTCCATAACCTGTCTGTCTGCTCTGAGGCGGCGGACAGAAATCAACCCAATCGAATACAATCGGGTTGATTGACACCCCCTGCTAGCGGCCAATTGGCCGCCAATCTGCAGGGGGCGGCATTGCACCAGCAGTATACCAGAACTGCTGGTGCAATGATAAATGCTGACAGCATATGCTGTCGGCATTTATCGATATGCAGCGGACATTATCTACAATATCGGATAATGTCGGCTTGCACCATATTAAATAGGCCCCAATATCTGAATCAATATTGACTTTAGTGTCCCTTTTATTCAGCTGTCGGTTTGTATTTTTCTTGTAAACTTCAATAAACATTGAATATATATTTTTAAAAAAACACAGACAGCCCTACAAATAAGCATCCAATAATGTATTATTTGTGTTTAAAAATAAAATTTTAAAAGTATAAAACGAGAGAAAAAATTACTATTGTCCATGGGCTAGCAAAAATACTAAAACTCTTGATTAATGACATGCCAGCTATTAATCAGGAGTTTGGGGAGATTCTTTCTAGGGGTCCAATGATCAATTTAAAGCTCTCCACTCTGGTGAAATTATTGTCAGCTCTGCAAGGTCCCGCAAAAAATGTAGGAAGGCAAATTTATAAATCAAATTATAATTGGATAATCCCAAAATAAATATATTTTGCATGATTTCTCTTCATGTCAATGAGTTTTTGTTTAGCAAACTCTAAATCTTTCTATGGTGCAAGTATTCTTGGTTTAGATAGTGTTGTGAAATTAAAATTATTTTTGTTTTGTATATTTACTATTCTGTGGACAATAGTAAATAGTAATTTTATCACTCATTTTATATGTTTTCTATTCCATTTTTAAACATGAATTGTTGGATACTTATTTGTAGCGTGGCCTGTTTTTGATATAAAAAAAGGTTATGTTTTTCTGCTTAACGTATTGTTTATGTTGATGTATCCTTACTTGTATGTTAGCATTCGCTTGTCATTTCTAATTACACTGTTTTGATACGTATTTGCTGAAAATAGATTCAGAATCAATATAACCTGATTACAGAAATTACTGGAGTGACAAAAGTCATAAACAAGAGTTATACCAATCAGGAAAAAATGAATCAGTAGTGATGTTGTGCTATTTAGAGTAACCAGAAAAAATGATAAAAGTCACTTTGATTTCTTCACTTATTTCTTTTCTACACAGTATACGGTATCTGTTGCCATTTTACATCTATAAAAAATCTATCATTCAGGTTATGTATTTGCATAATCATAGAATATTATATTTACCATTAATAACGGAAAATAAACATATAGCAAAATGATTTTTCTTAGGGCACATGGAGAATTTTCATTATAAATACATGCCTTTTTCCCTTCCCTGAAGCTATTGATAAAGAATTTCTGGTATAATTTAGCCAGGTGATATATTGTACCAATTAATAATGTGAGCAGAGGCTTAATTTGCCAGAAAAAAGCACTTACAGTTTCTGTCATATTTCTGTTGAGTGGTTAGGCAAAAAAATACTAATTTTTCAGCTGACTACTCTCGATTGCTTTTCAGATGTGCTGTTTATGAACCATGAAAACCAAAGAATTGTTTAAAAATGAAAAAAACAGGAAGATGAAAACAATATTTCTTATTTGCTTTTTATTCAGAAGAATCTGGATGAAATTATTATTTTTTAAGGTCAAATAGTTTTAGTTAACTGTATATAAAACTACTCTAGATACCTATAGAAATTTAACTGCAATCAAAACATAAAGGGCTAAATTAAAAGTGGCGTGCTATTCAGTGCTCCCGCTCAAGCGTAAACATCACTCAGAGTATTCTTTTTGTGCATGCAGGTTAGTGCACGTAATACAAGGTGAAAGTAAAAGTTTTGTATGTGAGCGAATTCTTATGCACGCTGACTTCAGGACCTCGGATATTACAACTAGGGATGGGCGAATGTTTTGCAACATTCGAAAAACGGCACAAATTTTAACACATTTGTTCGTTCGAATCGAATTTCGAATGTATACATAACATTCTAACATTTGATTTTCGAATGTTCGGTTTCGAATTTTATGATTACATTCGAAAATATTCTTTTCGAAAAATTTGAATTTAGATTGTAATAGTATTTCTAATGCTTTTTCTTTAAATGTAATATTCGAATTATGCAATATTCTATATAGAAACATTCAAAATTATATATTTGTATCTATTATGTATCAATTTACTAGATTCCCGCCCTACCACATGAACTATTAAACTTCTGAATAGTATTTGTTAAATAGAATGTTAAATTCGAACTTTCGAATGTGGACATTCGATATAATTATAAACATTCGAATTCGAAAGTGACATTCGAAAACTGTAAATAACATTCGATTATAGAATTTTTAAGAATATTCGTTCTTATCAACATTCGGATTTATAATTCGAATTTCGGTAATAACATTCGTTCTACATTCTAAATTCGAAAATTTACACATTCGCCCATCCCTAATCACAACCGTGATAACTTTTTCTCCCTATAGACTTTAATGGAGAGCGCAGATGTAAAACCTAACACTTATTGCTCGCTTACTAACCCGAAAGAAGATATTAATATTTCACATTCAAATGTTCTTCACATGCAGGGCAATGTTATTTTAATTTAAAATAAATATGTCTACATATAAATGTTTAGACCTATACCTATATATCTATCTCTATAGATATATAGGTATAGATATATATTTTACATGAACATTACCAGATATATATAGAAATATATATTTAATAATACAAATGACATTTTCTTCTATGTGAAGAACATAGTAATGTAAAATATACGCTTCAGTTTTGCGCTTTAGGTCTAACGAGTTGCCAGGTTTAGTGCACATGAATTTATTAATGTGCAAACGGAATTATCATTGCATCAGCAGTTCTGGTGAACTGCTGGTGCAATACCAACCCCTGCAGATTCCCGGCCGCTAGCAGGGGGTGTCAATCATCCCGATCGTATTTGATCGGGTGGATTGCTGTCCGCCACCTCATAGGTGGCGGACAAGTTAAGGAGCAGCGGTCTTAGGGCCGCTGCTTCTTAACTTCTGATTCAGCCGGAACTGAAGTAGGGTGGGAGTCGGAGGCAGCATCTGCTGCTTCTTAAATAGATCCCGAAGAATTAGTTATCTTAAGGTGCGTTATGGAAACGTTACACTTGACAAAAAAGTTGCTCAAAAATACATTCATTGTCACACTGTCTAATAAAAATTATTGTCAAAAAACTATTGCATAAAAAAGTTATAAGGGCTCAAAGCACATGAGGTCTTAGGGCAAAGGGCTTTAACACAGAGATACATAGAAATACATGTCTAAATATGTATATGTATGTGTATATATATATATATATATATATATATATATATATACATATGGGATGTTAGTCAGAGCCTGTATGTGAAAGACAGAATATATGCTGAAGCTAAGCTGCTGTCTGAAGGTTCTAGGCATGTGAGTTTTGAAATCTATTTGTAATTTTGCAGTTGTGTGGAAGAGCCACACAACTTTAGTCAGGGATGCTTTATTCTGTTTAGTAAGTGCCATTGTGCAAGAATTTTTTTTTTAAATTGTATTCCTGCAAATTGTCTGTAAATAAACAGGTCAAGGCTTTTGCATCTAACTCCTGCGTGTATATAGTTTTTTCTGCTGTGAAGACAGTGGGTCCCCTGTATTATACAGTATGGCGTGCAGACAGCTTCTCAACTTGAGAAGCTGTCTGCACGCTTTTGCTGCATACAGGCAACGGATCTGTTCGTCCACTGGCCCATATGCATCATTACACACTTCGATGAGTGTGTAATGCCCCCAACTTCAGTCGCAAGACCAACCTTAAAGATGGCGAAGAGTGTAAGAAGCATCAATGACCACTGCTTAAGGTTTAAATGTGCAAAGGCTCCGGAGCAGCTTACGCTGTTTCGTACATGGAGCCCCCTGTGTCAAAACTGTTCCCTGGACAAAATCCAATCCCAAGGAGAGGGGTATTTTTATCACAACATATATAGACATATATATGTGCTTGGAGCCCATTGTAGTCAAGTAGCTTAAAACATAAAAAACATATTTATGCAAATTTATATTTAATTAAGTGTTTAACTATGTCTGTACTATAAATATTTTACATTCCAATGTTCTTCACATAGTGGAATATGTTTTAAAGTATTTTAAATAGATATTCCTATGTATCTATACCAATATATAATCATGTATATATAGGTATACATATATATTTTACTAAAAAAATGATTCATATTATTATAGCGTAGCTGTCAATGAGTTTCCACATGATTAATAATGGTGCAGCCAGATGCAGGATAGTGTTAAATCAGGTCGGTATACACCGGACACTAGTGGCTAAACGGTAGGTTTTATGTAATGTATCAGTTCATTCAGAGTCGTTATGGAGGGTTATTGTGGATGTAAGAAAAGTAGCTGTCAAGTACCTTACTTGCGGGAGTGATGTCTCACTACCACCGCAAAGCCGTATACTCAGCTGGATTCACCTTTGAATTTCACCAGTGTGTTCACCCTCTCGACTCACGCCAAGTCCGTTCTGCCTTACCGAGAAGCCAAACAACGCGTCCGAGCACTTCCACGCTCACGGAGCTCCAGTGGGCGTGGGCAACAAAACAGCAATACGTGTTTCACCCAAACTAGTGTTCTGATTGGGCTTCCTCAGGCTTGTGATGCCTTGTTACGTCAGCTTAGCCTTTTATTGAAACGGATCCCAGGTGAATTAACTCATTCAGTGCCTCAAATTCAAATAAAAAGTTTTTCCTCTGAACAATTCTCTTAAACTTTCTTAACTATAGGAATGTTAAACACAGTGGCAGCAATGGCAATTTATCTCCAGCAATTAACAGATACAAATTATCATATATTTTTGGAGAAGAATGAAACCTTGTGAGACAGAGTAACAAAATAATTATCATCCAATATAGTAATATCAGTTAATATATGCTATATATGGAGCTCATACAAAAATTAATTTAACATGTAACATTAGCAAATCAAATTCATTATGATTTGCACGATTTAATTTATTTATTTACAAAGTATTACAACCTTTGGGAAAATTCTTTCAAAAATAAAAAAAAATGCTATAGTTTATCACCTTTTGATAAATTTATCATATACATAGGGAGCATTTGCAAGTAAAATATTGTAAGAGGGAGGAGGGTGAAGAAGAAGAAGAAGAAACATGTATGGAAATCAAGAGGGTACTTAAAGTAAAAATGGAGTATAATTCAGTTCTTCATTTAAACCTCCTGGCTGGACAGTATCCAAATTGAATATCCATCAGCAAATTGTCCCAGTCCCCACCTCTTTCACCAATGCCTATATACTCAGCCCCTATAAATTTCAAACATTCATCACTACTATTATGATAATCAGCAAAATGTCGTGCTATCCCACTAGTCTTTATTTTTTTATTCACAATGTCACGCCTATGCTCCTTCATCCTTTCCTTAAATTCTCTGTAGGATTTACCAACATACTGCTTGGGGCACGAGCATAACAAGACATAGATCACTCCAAATGTTTTGCAAGTAATGAAACCTTTTGTCTTATGTATATTACCTTTACTATCTTCAAATGTATTGCCAGTAATCATAAACTTGCACATTTATATATAAATATATATATATATATATATATATATATATATAAATATATATTTATTTATATGTATATAAATATTTATTTATGAATAAATAGCACACATACTCTTCTATACGAAGAACATTGGAATGTGAAATATTCATATTTCATGTCAGGTTAGCACATTTGGTTAAACGCATTTGGGTTTGCATATGAGTAAGGTATTTTTCCATTTTTTTTTTGCTCCATTGAAGTCTTTGGAGGAATACGTTAACGTGGGTTGTGATATTCAAAGTTTGTATTTTTCCACGCGTTGGATTAGTGCTTGTGTGAAAACTTTTTACTTTCAATTTGTAATATGTACACTACCCGACGCTACAAAAATATTATTTGTAGCAAAGTTAACGTGCAAGCGCTATATAGCGCACCACTTATTAGTTGTTTTTTTTTAAACATGCACTAGTAGATAAACACTATATTGCAAACTAACTACATACAAAATGCATGTTTTAAAAGGATTTTTAAAATTAATTTTTGTTTACAAAAAGTTGCATTGTTTCACAGCCCCGGGAGTGCTGAGGATACCAAGCAAACTAAGACAATTTAATAATAGAAGAAAGTTAGGTAAGTTATTTAAAATTGCATGCTACTTAGCCTCTTCATCCCCTAAAGTGTGGCAGAGTTCAATTATCATGATTCAATCGGGATGATTGACTGCCCCTGCTTATGCACGATTGGCTATGAGCGAGCAGGGGACAGCATTGCACAAGCAGCATTTTATGCAAAGCCTGGCAGACAAGGTTCCTGAGAGCGTACCTTGCCTACCTGTTAAATGATAAATGAAGCCCTATAGATAGATGACGTGAGGCCCAATGAATTTTGAACATGTCAGTTTTGCAATGAGGTCCCCTCTTGAGAGTCTTTGAAGCAAGCTCATTGATTGCTCAGAGTAGTGCACAATTTATTTATAGCTAGCTCTAATTATCAATTATAGGGTGTAGATTAAGCACATAGAGACAATGACACCTGTAGCTCTGAACAAAGGCTACCTAGCCAGCCTAGAGGTAAATTGATTAAAAGGGGTGTGTTCGAAGCGCCATAAATAGGGCAAGGTAATTTAGAATCTTACTGTGGATATTAATATCTGTCACATGACTTATACAAATTCTAAGTCAAGATATCTTGTGCCGAGAATGAGGTGTGGATCTGAATAGTTAAGTGAAATAGATGCAGAACGATATAAAATTCTATAAAATTGTAAATAATTTATTACAAAAAGTTAAAATTGTGGATCCACAATGTTATAAACAATCTCTTCTAAAAACAACAAGCATGATAAAAAGATGAATTCTGTTATGTTAATAGTAGATATGCGTTTCTGAATGTCTTACATCAGCTAGTAATTACTTCCAACGTGGTTCCTTGCCTTCTTGTATGTAATGAGTTAGTGAGAATGAAAGGAGTCTGTGTACTAATTCAGTATGCCACTAATTGGCAAGTGAATGCAATACAAATAAAACAAATAACAATGTTCCATTCGACAAAAATTCCTATGTGGTTCAAGCTAATGAGGTTGAAAATCAAAAACGACTAATCAAAAAAATGCACGTGCAAAAAAAATATATATAAAAATTCCAAAATTGAAAACTTGAAGAAGGTGTGGGAAGGTGACAAAAATGTGGCAAAAATGTAAAAATAATAATGAATTCAATGCAATAAATTAGGTCAATTATATATCCAATAAATGTGAAGACAAAGAAAGTCAAACTTGTTTCCTGGTGGTGAGAATCTTTGTTGTGGATTTTCAATGATGAAAGTCGTGCTGGATGCTGGTGGTCTCTCAGTTATCCAGATAAATCTCTTGAAGTGTCCTCAGATTTACGCGGAGACTCAGGCAGAGCAACAGGAAATGGAAGTAAACAGTCACGTTTTTTGATTAGCATTTTTTGATTATCAACCTCATTAATTTGAACTACATAGGAATTATTGTCAAATGGAACATTGTTAATTGTTTTATTTGTATTGCATTCACTTGCCGATTAGTGGCACACTGGATTAATGCACAGAGGCCTATTTATCAAGCCGTCAACCACAAATACGCTGGAATTCCGCAGCGTAATTGTGGCGAGCCTGAATCGCCCTATTTATCAAAGCATACAGACTGGCAAAAGTGACGTAACATATGATCTGCCGGTCTCAGTCCGACACAGATCGATGCTTACATCATTACAGATGTTCCAAATACAAATTCGTCACTATCTGACAACTTTTGCCATTTATCAAACTTCTAAGAGGTACGCTCGCCACTATTCCGGCCCAGCGTACCTGGTTTTCAATCCGCAACCCTGGAGGCCGTGGATGCCATAGGAATCGATGGGAGTCTGAAAGCAGCGAAAGCTTATGTTCGCTGCTGCACGATATTCCATTGATTTCTATGGTAGAATAAAAGTAACGTTTACACCTAACACCCTAACATAAACCCAGAGTCTAAACACCCCTAATCTGCCACCCCCGACATGGCCGCCACTTACATAATGTTATGAACCCTATCCCGCCGCTCCCAGACCCCGCCGCAACTAAAGAAAAGTATTAACCCCTATCCCGCCGCTCCCGGACCACGCCGCAACGAAATAAAGTTATTAACCCCTATACCGCCGCTCCCCAAGCCCACCGCAACTAAATAAATGTATTAACCCCTAAACCCCTAGCCTCCCACATAACTACCACTTACTAAACCTATTAACCCCTAAACCGCCAGCCCCCACATCGCCATAAACTAAATTAACCTATTAACCCCTAAACCTAACAACCCACTAACTTTACATTCAATATTAACTCATCCCTATCTTATAATAAATTTAAACTTACCTTTAGAATTAAATTAAACTATATTAAACTATTAATTAACCTACCCTAACTATTATCCTACAATTACATTAAACTATATTAAACTATTAATTAAAGGGACACTGAACCCAAATTTTTTTCTATGATTGAGATAGAGCATGCAATTTTAAGCAACTTTCTAATTTACTCCTATTAGCAACTGTTCTTTATTCTCTTGGTATCTTTATTTGAAAATCAAAAATGTAAGTTTAAATGCCTGCCCATTGTGGTGAACAACCTGGGTTGTTCTTGCTGATTGGTAGATAAATTCATCCACCAATAAACAAGTGCTGTGCAAGGTTCTGGACTTTCTTTTTCAAATACAGATAGCAAGAGAACGAAGAAAAATTGATAATAGGAGTAAATTAGAAAGTTGGCTAAAATTGCATGTTCTATCTAAATCACAAAAGAAAAAATTTGGGTTCAGTGTCCCTTTAACCTACCCTAACTATTATACTAAAATTACATTAATCTATATTCAACTAATAATTAACCTACCCTATTATACTAAAATTACATTAAACTTCAAATTAAATTAACTATATTACATATTTAAAAACCTAACCCTACTCAAATTACTCAGTTACAAAAAACTAACAACTATGTTACAAAAAATAAAAAACACTAAGTTATAAAAAATAAAAAACACTAAGTTACAAAAAAAAATAAACACTAAATTACACAAAATACAAAATAAATTATCAAATATTTAAACTAATTACACCTAATCTAATCGCCCTATGGAAGTAAAAAAGCCCCTCCAAAATAAAAAAAAAAACCTAGCCTACAATAAACTACCAATGGCCCTTAAAAGGGCCTTTTGCGGGGCATTGCCCCAAAGAAATCAGCTCTTTTACCTGTAAATAAAAATACAAATACCCCCAACAGTAAAACCCACCACCCACACAACCAAACCCCCCAAATATTATTATTATTATTATCGGTTATTTGTGAGTGCAAACAGCTGGACTCTTAGGCCTACATGCTAAGGGGGTTCAGGGGATAGCAATGGAGGAGAGGAACTGGTATAAAGAAAGGTTAGCGTAGGTTGTATGCATCCCTGAACAGTAGAGTCTTTAGGGAGCGCTTGAAGCTTTCAAAACTAGAAGATAGTCTTGCAGAGCGAGGCAGAGAGTTCCACAAGATGGGAGCCAGTCTGGAGAAGTCCTGTAAATGGGAGTGTGATGATGTGACAAGAGAGGAGGAGAGTAGGAGGTCATGAGCAGAGCGAAGGGGACGGGAGGGAGAGTATCTGGAAACAAGGTCTGAGATGTAGGGGGGAGCAGTGCAGTTGAGGGCTTTGTATGTCAGAATGAGAATTTTGTGTTTGATCCTACAGGCAAGAGGAAGCCAGTGAAGGGTTTGGCAGAGAGGTGCAGCAGATGAAGAGCGACGTGTAAGGAAGATGAGTCTGGCAGAGGCATTCATTATGGATTGTAAAGGAGCTAGGCGGCAGGTGGGGAGACCAGAGAGGACAGAGTTGCAGTAATCAAGGCGGGAAAGAATGAGAGAGTGGATTAAAATCTTAGTTGTGTCTTGTGTAAAGAAGTGTCTAATTTTAGAGATGTTTTTAAGGTGGAAGCGGCAGGCTTTAGCCAAGGACTGAATAAGAGGCGTGAAAGAAAGATCTCAGTCAAATGTGACCCCGAGACATCGTGCATGCGCTGTAGGGATAATGATGGAGTTGTGGACAGTTATAGAGAGATTGGGGGTGGAGATTTTGGAAGAAGGGGGAAAATAAGGAGCTCAGGTTTGGAGAGGTTTTTTTAAGGGTTTATTGGGTGGGTTTTAATTTTAGATTAAGGACTTTTGGGCAGAAAAAGTGCTAAATGCCCTTTTAAGGGCAATGCCCATCCAATTGCCCTTTTCAGGGCAATGGGGAGCTTAGGTTTTTTAGATAGAATTGTATTTGGGGAGTTTGGTTGTGTGGGTGGTGGTTTTACTGTTGGGGGGTATTTGTATTTTTATTTACAGGTAAAAGTGCTGATTTCTTTGTGGCAATGTCCCGCAAAAGGCCCTTTTAAGGGCCATTGGTAGTTTATTGTAGGCTAGGGATTTTTTATTTTGGGGGGCTTTTTTATTTTCATAGGGCTATTAGATTAGGTGTAATTAGTTTAAATATTTGATAATTTATTTTTTATTTTGTGTAATTTAGTGTTTATTTTGTTTTGTAACTTAGTGTTTTTTATTTTTTGTAACTTAGTTGTTAGTTTTTTGTAACTTAGTAATTTTTAATAGTAGATTTAAATAATTTGAGTAGGGTTAGGTTTTTAAATATGTAATATAGTTAATTTAATTTGTAGTTTAATGTAATTTTAGTATAATAGTTAGGGTAGGTTAATTATTAGTTTAATATAGTTTAATGTAATTTTAGTATAATAGTTAGGGTAGGTTAATTAATAGTTTAATATAGTTTATTTTAATTCTAAAGGTAAGTTTACATTTATTATAAGATAGGGATGAGTTAATATTGAATGTAAAGTTAACGGGTTAATAGGTTTAGGGGTTAATAGGTTAATTTAGTTTATGGTGATGTGGGGGGCTGGCGGGTTAATAGGTTTAGTAAGTGGTTGTGATGTGGGAGGCCAGGGGTTTAGGGGTTAATACATTTATTTAGTTGCAGCGGGGTCTGGGAGTGGCAGTATAGGGGTTAAAGGGACACTGAACCCAAATTTTTTCTTTCGTGATTTAGATAGAGCATGCAATTTTAAGCAACTTTCTAATTTATTCCTATTATCAATTTTTCTTCATTCTCTTGCTATCTTTATTTGAAAAATGAGTCATCTAAGCTTTTTTCTTGGTCCAGCACTCTGGACAGCAGTTTTTATTGGTGGATGAATTTATCCACCAATTAGCAAGGACAACCCAGGTTGTTCACCAAAAATGGGCCGGCATCTAAACTTGCATTCTTGCATTTCAAATAAAGATACCAAGAGAATAAAGAAAATTTGATAATTGGAGTAAATTAGAAAGTTGCTTAAAATTGCATGCTCTATCTGAATCCCGAAAGAAAAAAATTGGGTACAGCGTCCTTTTAATAACTTTATTAGAGTTGCGGTGGGCTCTGGCAGCGGCGGGATAGGGGTTAATAACTTTATATAGTTGCGGTGGGCTCTGGGAGCAGCGGAATAGGGGTTAATAACTGTATTTAGTTGTGGGGGGGTCCGGGAGCAGCGGAATAGGGGTTAATACCTTTATTAAAGTTGCGGCGGGGTCCGGGAGCAGCAGGATGGGGGTTAATAAATGTATTTAGTTGCGGCAGGGTCCGGGAGCGGTGGGATAGGTGTTAAACATTTTAGTATAGTGGTGGTGTTTAGTGACAGGGTATAAATAAAGTGGGGGAAAAGTCGAATAGCAGTGAGATTGATGACTGTTAGTTAACAACAGTCCGCTGCTCATCAACCCGTACTTGGTGCGTGGCTTTTTGACAGGTTTTTTGATAAATATGGAGAGCGTATTCAGGTCCGCGGCCGCAATGTTAGGCGATTTCAGGCAAGCATATTGGTGCCGACGAATGCAGCACAGTTGACGGCTTGATAAATAGGCCTCACAGACTCCTTTTATTCTCACTAACTCATTTGCATACAAGAAGGCAAGGAACCAAACCACGTTGGTAGTAATTACTAGCTGATGTAAGACATTCAGAAACGCATATCTACTATTAACATAACAGAATTCAGCTTTTTATCATGCTTGTTCTTTTTAGAAGAGATTGTTTATAACATTGTGGATCCACAATTTTAACTTTTTGTAATAAATTATTTGCAATTTTATAGAATTGTATATCGTTCTGCATCTATTTCACTTAACTATTCAGACCCACACCTCATTCTCAGCACGAGATATCTTGACTTAGAATTTGTCATCATCTGATAGATATTAATATCCACAGTAAGATTCTAAATCACCGTGCCCTATTTGAGGTGCTCCAAACACAACCCCTTTAATCAATCTAGCTCTAATTATCCACAACGACAAGAAAAAGATAAGATAAACATACTTACAAGGGTTTTCAAGTGGTTTATCTCTGGATTGCTTTGAGACAGCAAAATCCTACAGATTGTACTAATACAGCAGCAATTTCAAATGCCCTTATTTTAGATAGACAACTTGGGGCCCGATCCGATATGCAGCGTCGCGCGCAAAAGCCGGCGACGCCGAAATTTGCGCTGGCTTGCTATCACATATACGGCGTAACCTAGAAGTTACGCTCATATATTTCTGCCTTCGCCCGTAGTTTTTTGGGCCATAGACAGGTATACCAAACCAGCGCAGTTTGGTATCCAATATACAGCGTAAGGACTTACGTGGCGAAAATTGAGAAATCTTACTCCATTTTCACCTCGCCACAAAAATGCAGCCGTAGTAAGCCTTACGCTGTCTATTGGAGCCCCGTAACTCCCTAAACTACCTGCAAAATAAAACCTAACACCTTACTCATGCGCAATGTCTATCTACATGTCAACCGCTATCCCCTACCGCAATCCCTAATAAAGTGTTTAACCCCTAAACCGCCGCTCCCGGACCCCGCCGCCACCTACATTAAAAGTATAACCCCCTAATGTGATCCCCCTACACCGTCGCCAGCTACATTACATACCCCCTAATGTGAGCCCTTTCCCCCGCCGCCATCTACCTTACCTACCCCCTAATGTGAGCCCCTTACACCGCCGCCATCTACCTTACCTACCCACTAAAGTGAGCAACTACCCCACCGCCATCTACCTTACCTACCCCCTAAAGTGAGCCCCTACCCCGCCACCATCTACCTTACCTACCCCCTAAAGGGAGCCCCTACCCCGCCGCCATCTACGCCTATATTAAACACATTAACCCTTAATCTAATCCCCCTACACCGTTGCCAGCTATATTAACTATATTAACCCTAATTATATTAGGGTTAATATAGTTAAAAAAAATGGTTTAATGAGTGGCGCTAATTAAACAGCTGAGGGAATAGGCTTGTGCAGTTACAAGTATCTATATAAGTATCAATACCGTGTATCACAATTGCATCAATATAGTTCTATATGTATAGAAAATACACTGAGTAGCATAAAAATGTATATAAATGTTTATTTGATAAAACGATATTTGAATAAACTAATATTTTTCAAATGACAAGTTGTGGCCACAGCTAAAACTAAAAGAAATATAAAATCGGTTTATACTACTTAAGAGAATGCGTGCACGGGGAGGGAGCGGGTGGGTCCTAAAGGTTATATGCTTCAACGGAATTTACTGAATGTGAACATATTATTTAACATAGCTAATGGCCGAGATTAACAAAGAGAGTTTACCTCACACATAATTTGGCTAGTATAATAACTTATCTCACTGTTACTTGGAATTATTTGAGAAGGCAGTAAAAGAGGATATCTATAAAAAAAAAACACAATACCACCCCCCAACATTACAACCCACCACCCACATACCCCTATTCTAAACCCACCCAAACCCCCCTTAAAAAAATCTAACACTACCCCCCTGAAGATCTCCCTACCTTGTCTTCACCCAGTCGGGCAGAACTCTTCATCCGATCCGGGTGATGTCCAATCAAGCGGCAGAGAAGTCTTCTTCCATCCGGCGATGTCTTCAATCAAGCAGCAGAGAAGTCTTCTTCCATCCGGGCGATTGGTTCAGCCAATCGGATTGAACTTGAATCTGATTGGCTGATTCAATCAGCCAATCAGATTTTTCTACCTTAATTCCGATTGGCTGATAGAATCCTATCAGCCAATCGGAATTCAGCGGACGCCATCTTGGATGACGTCATTTAAAGGTACCTCATTCCTCGTTCAGTCTTCATGCCGGATGGATGCTCCGTGGCGCAGGAGCGAAGAAAGAAGATTGAAGATGCCACTTTGCTTGAAGACATCGCCGGATGGAAGAAGACTTCACTGCCGCTTGATTGAAGACATTGCCCGGATGGAAGAAGACTTCTCTGCCGCTTGATTGAAGACATCGCCGGATGGAAGAAGACTTCTCTGCCGCTTGATTGGACATTGCCCGGATCGGATGAAGAGTTCTGCCCGGCTGGGTGAAGACAAGGTAGGGAGATCTTCAGGGGGGTAGTGTTAGGTTTTTTAAGGGGGGTTTGGGTGGGTTTAGAATAGAGGTATGTGGGTGGTGGGTTGTAATGTTGAGGGGTGGTATTGTGGGGGTTTTTTACAGGCAAAAGAGCTGTTTTCTTTGGGGCATGCCCCGCAAAAGGCCCTTTTAAGGGCTGGTAAGGTAAAAGAGCTGTGAACTTTTTTAATTTAGAATAGGGTAGGGAAATTTTTTTTATTTTGGGGGGCTTTATTATTTTATTAGGGGCTTAGAATAGGTGTAATTAGCTTAAAAATCTTGTAATATTTTTTTAATTTTATGTAATTTAGTGTTTGTTTTTGTAATTTAGTTTAGTTTATTTTATTGTATTTTATTTTAGATATTTGTAGTTTATTTAATTTATTGATAGTGTAGGTGTATTTGTATCTTAGGTTAGGATTTATTTTACAGGTAAATTGGTAATTATTTTAACTAGGTAGCTATTAAATAGTTATTAACTATTTAATAGCTATTGTACCTAGTTAAAATAAATACAAAGTTACCTGTAAAATAAATATAAACCCTAAAATAGCTACAATGTAATTATTAATTACATTGTAGCTATCTTAGGGTTTATTTTATAGGTAATTATTTAGATTTAAATAGGAATATTTTAATTAATAATATTAATATTAATTAGATTTATTTTAATAAGAATTTAGTTAGGGGTGTTAGAGTTAGATAGGGTTATTATACTTAATATATATATATAATATAATAACGATATTAACTATATTAACCCTAATATAATTAGGGTTAATATAGTTAATATATATAATATAATAAGTATATTAACCATAATATAATTAAGGTTAATATAGTTAATATAGCTGGCGGCGGTGTAGGGGGATTAAATTAGGGGTTAATATTTTTAAAATAAATGGCGGCAGTGTAAGGGGCTCACTTTAGGGGGTAGGTAAGGTAGATGGCGGCGGGGTAGGGGCTCACTTTAGGGGGTAGGTAAGGTAGATGGCAGCGGGGTAGGTGCTCACTTTAGGGGGTAGGTAAGGTAGATGGCGGTGGTGTAAGGGGCTCACTTTAGGGGGTAGGTAAGGTAGATGGCGGCGGTGTAAGGAACTCACTTTAGGGGGTAGGTAAGGTAGATGGCAGAGGGGTAGGGGCTCACTTTAGGGGGTAGGTAAGGTAGATGGCGGCGGTGTAAGGGGCTCACTTTAGGGGGTAGGTAAGGTAGATGGCGGCGGTGTAAGGGGCTCACTTTAGGGGGTAGGTAAGATAGATGGCGGCGGGGTAGGGGCTCACTTTAGGGGGTAGGTAAGGTAGATGGCGGCGGTGTAAGGGGCTCACTTCAGGGGGTAGGTAAGGTAGATGGTGGCGGTGTAAGGGGCTCACTTTAGGGGGTAGGTAAGGTAGATGGCGGCGGGGTAGAGGCTCACATTAGGGGGTTATAGATTTAATATAGCTGGCGGCGTGGGTCCGGGAGCGGCGGTTTAGGGGTTAATAACTTTATTAGGTGGCGGCGGGGTCCGGGAGCGGCGGTTGAGGGGTTAATACATTTTTTATTGTTAGGATAGTGAGGGGGGATAGCGGATAGAGGGTTAGACATGTCAGGCTATGTTTGGGAGGCGTGTTAGACAGTACGGGTGATTTTATAACTTAGTCAGGTTTTGTAGGCGCCGGCAGTTTCTAAAGTACCGTAAGTCACTGGCGACTCCAGAAATTTGTGCGTACGCAGATTTCTGGACATCGCTGGTTTGTCAGACTTACGGCACTTTAGCCTCTGACGCGCCGTATATAGGATAGCTCGAGTTGCGAGCTGAAACTATGGGCGGCGGGGGTTCCCTCGCTTGCGCCACAAACTACGATCTTTATCGGATTGCGCCCTCAGTTCTTCATTTCTGATACATTATCTGCATTTTAAAAAATTATTTTGATGTTTTATTTAAAAGAATTCATAACAAATTTAAAAACTACAGATCAGTGATTTTTATTTTTTCACAATTTAGAATATTAAAAATTTATTTTTTTGGCTGGGAATGTTCATTTATATCTATATAAAATATAGAAATACTAAGCACTAAGTGTAAATGCAGCAGAACTTTATGTTATGCAGTGCTTTATTGTACTGGACTTGTCTCTCCTTCACATATGGAAAAGTAGATAACACCCCTTAGAGAAGTATAGCAAAATGTGTCTGACTAGAATCTTGTGAGAGATTTTGCAGTGCTGGAGGATCATTTTAGATCATCTCATCTTAACAGAGTTTTATAAGAGGCATCTCTCATCACTCTGAGGCTAACAGGTTCCTCCCTTTTTTTATAGCTTTCAGTGAGTGCTGCCCCTGTGAAGACTGCACTTTACTTTTATCATCAGGCCCATAATGAGGAAGATGTTTGTGGATTCATGCCAAGTTTGCTAAAGCCTGTGGAATGTTTAGAGCCAATATTGTCCAACCTTTGCAGATACATGATGTGATTTATTACGACATGGTTAGCATTCTTAAGAAAATAAATGCACTTTTCATAGCAAATATAATTTTAAAGAATTTGAAACTACTCATCACTTAGGTAACAATGTTTTAGATGTACTAAGACAGAATTCAAAGATATTTTTTCATTTATTTGATCTAAAGAAAAATATCGTCACAGAGACCAATATTTGGGATTACAAAGACACAAACTGAGCATGTCTTTACTTATTTTTTTCAGTCGATTGCTTCTAAGAAACTGTAAAAATTATTTTTCTTTTTAACACTTAATGCTTGATCAATTTTCTTCAAATGTTCTGTATTTTCAGTCTCTCAGGTTACCCACAGAGCGGCCAAATTTTAAAGAAATTAAATTACTTAAAGATAAAGCACCTTAAAAAATGTATAATGCAGGTTGTGTGTTTCCTTACCAATCTGTGTAATAAATGTATGTGTTTGTTATGTGTGAGGGAGTGTATGTGTGCTGTGTTGTGTTTCAGCTTGTTTGTATCTACAAACCTCTTCTACCAAATGCCCCCTTATATATTTTCAACTGAGATCTTTTTCTGTGAAAAGCAGACAGCCTTCAGAACGGTAATTAATACTTTTTCATATCATTAGGCTGCATATCATTAGGCAATAAATTATTTACCTTGTTGTATAAAACTAAGCTTGCAGGAGATTAAATAAACAGGCCAAGGTCGTAATCAGATAAGAAAAACCAAGCATCAGTACTCAGGAATAATCCAGAAGAATAGTCAAAAGCCATGCCAAAGTTCAATACAAGAGTATCTGTCAGAAACTAAACAAGAAAGCAGTAGGAACAGGCAAGAGGATAGTAAGAAGTTCTGTTCCTGTAGTCAGAAGTCAGTAAATCAATCCTCAGTTCAGGGTATAGACAAAGATAAAGCTTAGAGCATAAACCAGGACGTAAGCAGGTGTCAAACCCAGAAAGCAGTTCAGAGACAAAAACAGGACTTTCATAAGAATAACCAATCACTTGACTGGCGTCAGCAGGGACCTTTTAACACCCCATAGGTCTTGGCACTAACTCTACTGCAGGCTCACTTCTGACATACAGGTTACAAATAGTGCTACCTTTAGCACAGGTATCACAGTTATCCATGTTAATAGAAGAAGCCTGCAGGACCTGCACGCTAAACTTATAGCGACCATCTGAAAACTCACTGAGATGCCATAGCGTGCCCTGCTAATAGCTTCCCTCACAGAGCAACCCTAACTTCTTCATCTACCTCCAGCCTACAGAGCTCACTTAAGGAGCTAGGACCCTGACACATGTTCAAAACACCCTTTTGTTGTAAGTTTACATCTCATTTGTTTCAGCAACTGTTTCAATAATTTCGTCCATTCTAAACTGTTGTTAAACATATACAAAGACACACATTTTATATAATAACTAGATATACATTCTACCCTATACATATATATATATATATATATATATATATATATATATATATATATATATATATACATAAGTATATATATATACTGTATATACATACACAAACAATGGACCAGACAAGTGGCCACTATTTAGCGCTTTTGCTCAGTAAACTTTTAATGCGTACATAGAAGAAAAGGATCTTTTTATTTTTAAATAAATATATATATATATATATATATATAAATGTAATTTTTTTTATTTTTTTTAAATATGACCCCCATTTATCAAGCTGCGTATGCATCTTTTGGGGCCAATCGCTGCAAGTGTGCCTGAGCAAGCCTGCAGCCGAAAGTTAGGAAGCAGTGGTCATCGGACCGCAGCTTCCTAACCAGTATGCCGGCTAATAGTTGGCAGATTAAATCACCCCAGGTACGTTCTTCCTAGGGTCATTGACAATCCCTACGTATCCGTCATTGAGCTGGCATGATCAGGGGGCCGCATTGCACAAACAAGCTTAGCAATCTGAAAATATTCATTTAATACAAGGCTTTGCAAGTAACACCTGATAAATGTTGAAACTTAAAGGGACACTGTACCCAAATTTTGTCTTTTGTAATTCAGAAAGAGCATGCAATTTTAAGTAACTTTCTAATTTACTCCTATTATCAATTTTTCTTCGTTCTCTTGCTATCATTATTTGAAAAAGAAGGCATCTAAGCTTTTTTTTGGTTTCAGTACTCTGGACAGCACTTTTTTATTGGTGGATGGATTTATCCACCAAACAGCAAGGACAACCCAGGTTGTTCACCAAAAATGGGCCGGCATCTAAACTTAAATTCTTGCATTTCAAATAAAGATACCATGAAAATATAGAAAATTTGATAATAGGAGTAAATTAGAAATTTACTTAAAATTTCATGCTCAATCTGAATCCCGAAAGAAATTTTTTGGGTACAGTGTCCCTTTAAGAAATATATAAATAAAGTTACTTGTAATCAGTGCAAGGTAATGATAATGAGCGCTCAATCAAAATTGTTTCACAGTAACAAATATTGAGTAACAAGCTGATACAAACCGGCCAATAAAAAACAATCTGGAAGAAAACACAGTGTCCTCTTCGATTGGTTGAAATATACCACGTGATCCCAGGAATCTGAAACACTGAAAGGTGGAGCGAGGAGAACGTACAAAGTGAAATGCTGCTCCAAAGAAAAAGGTATGAGGGGTATGGTTGTATAAAGTGTAGGAGAGTCTAACTAGAAGGGTTTTCCAGTACTAAGCGGTTTCTATAAATAAGAGAAAAATCTAACTGCACATTCGATTCAAAGGATTGAATGCTAATAAGGACACTTTTAACTTTGCAAAGCCAGGAATATAACTCTGCACTTTACTGACGACAGTACAATACCATATAACATTATATATTATACTATTGGAACTCTATAACAAGACAAAGCTCCTTCTTAAAAGATTTGTATGTAGCATACTTAGCTGAAAAATAACCACCAGTTGTATTTTAAAAGTGCAATTGTCTTTAAAGTTCAATCTGTTTAGGTTTGACAAATTATTGTGAAAAAACTTTTAAAGGTTTTAAGTTTTCTATTTAGAAATTAAAGAATATTGTATATCAAGGAATAATTGTATCCTTATATTTTTCAACCAGTATAATTAGTTGCTGTATAGAGCATCCTTTTTTTTTTCCTTTCTTTTTCTTTTGCACAAGCAAACGCTTGCGCAATGTTAAAGGGACATGAAACCCAAAATTTTTATTTCATGATTTAGATAGAGAATATAAATTTAAACTTTCCAATTTACTCCTATTGTTTAATTTGCTTCCTTCTCTTGTTATCCTTTGCTGAAAGGTTTATCTTGGCATGCTCAGGAGCAGCAAAGAACCTAGGTTCTAGCTGCTGATTGGTGGCTGCATATATTTACTGATTGTCATTGGCTCTCCCATGTGTTCAGTTAGAAATCAGTAGTGCAAGGCTGCTCCTTCAACAAATGATACCAAGAGAATGAAACAAATTAGATAATAGAAGTAAATTAGAAAGTTGTTGAAAATTGTATTCTGTATCTGAATTATGAAAAACATTTTATGGGTTTCATGTCCCTTTAAGTACAGGCAGCATATTGATGTAATACGCTGCCTGCATTTTGTGATCCCAGGCGGACAGGTTTTATATCTTTTTGAATAACTACAGGTATACATATATACAGATATATAGAGATATGTATATTTAAAAGACAGAAGAACAATTACTACTATGTGAAGAAATATACAGTAAAACACATTTAAAAATATTACAATTAAATAAAACAGATTTTTTATGTTTTAAGGTATTTGAGTGGAAAGGGCTCCATAGTGTATATATATATATATATATATATATATATATATATATGTGTGTGTGTGTGTACATTTATAAATGTGTATATATATATGTGTTTATATGTGTATATATGTATGTACCGTATATATATATACTGTACATACATAAATACACACACACACATATATATATATATATATATATATATATATATACATTATTATTCTTTATTCCTTACATGAGCTCTTCAGTTGCACTAACTCGACGAGCACAAATGTTTGTGCTTAAATTAGCAAATGTAGCGATATTGGTTATTGCAACTCATGCAAATAATAGCGCGCAACTTGTAGTCAAGCCCAATATATACTAAGTGGCTAGAAAAGGAGACAGATAAATGAGACCACTCTCATCAGCAATGCAATAAATATAAAATGACTGATACTAATATAGTATTCTTTTACATTATACCATATTAGAGCTGCAACAACTAATCGGCATAATCAATAATAATCGATTATGAAAATAGTTGTCAACGAATCGATTAGTTGGTTTGCAATTAGTTGGTCTGTGCACAGCACCAGCTGCTTTACTCCAATGAGGCCCTGCACATGGTATTGTGTTTTATGGTTATGCCCTTAGCCTAAAGGACGTCTACAGACATTTTACTTTTCACTTTTTTAGGACACTATAAGTTTCTTTTTAAGTTTACTACTACTCCTGGCTTAGGTGCAACGCAGAAATAAAATAGGAGTCATAATTTGGATTGTTGATATTAAATCAGGTGATTTGGGACTATACTTTGCATGATAAAGTGCCGAGCTCGTTATTTATACCTTGCCATAGATTGATGGCATTTGTTATA
This sequence comes from Bombina bombina, assembly GCF_027579735.1. NCBI lineage: Eukaryota > Metazoa > Chordata > Amphibia > Anura > Bombinatoridae > Bombina > Bombina bombina. The sequence goes on from NC_069502.1 coordinate 923,703,588, forward strand.
TGAATTGATGTCACTATTACCTGTTTGTACATTTTTTGCGGATCGTTTGCTATTGCTGATTATATGTACTCTATAGATAAATGCGTAAGGCTGTGTCCTGTAACTGATATATAGTCTTTAGCCCTTTTGCCTTTTTTTTTTATATATATTTTTAATTAATTGGAATATGTACCAAATTCAACCTCTGTAAGTATGTATCTGTTATTTTAAGAGTGGACTAGATATTTTTTCCCCTAACCTTATAGCTGTTTTTTTGCCATTGCATTTAGATATTCAAGATATTTTTATGTCAGAATGAAGTCCAGGCTTTCATTGTTAAGAGGCCCCTTGCATTGGTGGAGAGCTAACAAAGATAAATATGCCACCTTGGTGAAATTGGCAAAACCCTACTTATGCATCTCAGGCACCTCAACACCACCTGAGCCCCTCTTCTCTGCTGCAGGCAAAATAGCTTGCAAAAAAAGAGAGCCAGCCTCAGCCAGGAGCATGTGGACATGTTGACATTTTTGCCTTTAAATGCAAAGTTTCTGAAAGAGTGAATAACAGAATATTGTAAACAGTGGTAGTTTATCTCTTACTAGTTCTACCTCTTTTCAAACAGTTTGTGTTTTTGTTTAGCTTAATAATAAAAATTTGTTCTGCTGCTTAAATATTGGACCAACAGTTATGCTAATGTAAAGTTGTAGTCTGAATTGTTTTTATTTATAACACTCAGTATGTGGATTTTTATTTTAAATATAGGGGAAAAATTATTTATTTTTTATCCGATTAGTCGATTAATCGAAAAAATAATCGGCCGATTAATCGATTATGAAAATATTCGTTAGTTGCAGCCCTATACCATATTATTAGACACAATAATATATAATTATAATAATAATAATAATAATAAAAAAGGAAGAAAATTCAAAAAGTTGAAAATGGCAAACAAATCTGTATACTAAAATAAATAATTGCCCCTTAATGCCAGTGCAGCAGACTTTTTGTGGATTTTCATGAAATTCTCAAATATAAGGCCATTCCAAATAAAAAGAAGACTATAAAATGCAGTTATAACATGATTCACAAGTTGGTAATTTGACTGACACTTTGCAATGAGAGAATATGATTATAGGATTCCAATGCAATGGTTTTCTGATAATGGTTTTCTAGAGGGTTTACACATAAAGTTTTGGACTTTTTGAATTCTCAGAGGTGACTGTTTATGACCATCCAGGAGTTGTGGAAGTGAAGGATGAACTAACAATTAGAAAGTCTGTTGAGTAAAAATAAAATTAAGTGTACTGGATTTATTTCATTTTAAATAACAGTACAGGTGAGAAATAGAGATACTGGCATCTTAGATTTCCTTATACTTTAACACATTGATGATATCATTATTTATGTGTGTCTGATCTTTGCAGAAGGCATCAGAGCTTTCCAAAAATAAGTATGTCAAGAAGTCCTATTTCATCCATGTAGCTGCAGGTCAATCAGATGAAAATAGTAATGCCTTGATATCATGAGGAGACACAAAACTAAAGCCTGCAGAGAGACAGTAGGGGACTAATATGTTTGTAAATTACTCATATATAAGCCACTGATTATAACCTTCCAGAAGTTCTCACAGAATCCAGTGAAATACATAGGAATTCCATAGAACTATAACTGAAATATATTAGGGTTAACTGTTTGCAATATCTCTAAAACTGCTAATTATTATCCTGATGAAGCCACTTCTCTGTTGTAATGCTGTGTTGGATAGTGGTTGGCATTATCACTGGGCGTACATGAGCTAGGACCTGATTTGCGAACGTTATTGATCTATTTTCTTTACTATATATCCACCGATATTAGTCAGAATATGGGGCGGTATGTCATATGACTTAGCCTTCAAGTTAGTAGGACATTATTTTAGAGTCATAGCCCATTTTATAGTAACTGTTTTCATTCATGTTCATGTTGTCTAATTAAGCTCTAGAATTTGACCAGTATAAGGGCCTATCAACCATTTTTTTTATTATTACACATTTGCAGTTTAGTCAAACGTTTGACTGAAAGAATGATAGTTCATATTTAATCACTGAATTCCTAATATTTGTCCTTTAGGCTGTGAATACATCTCTATAGGACGTTATTAATTATCCAGCTAAATAAAGACCAAGGTTTAGTATTGATCAATAGTGCATCATTATTGTAATTGTGTTTATTTTAAAGGGACAGTCTACTGTCTACTTGTTTAAAAAGATAGATAATCCCTTTATTACCCATTCCTCAGTTTTGCATAACCAACACTGGTATATTTATATACTTTTTACCTCTGAGATTACCTTGTATCTAAGCATCTGCAGACTGCTCCCTTATTTCAGTTCTTTTGACAGACATGCATTTAGCCAATCAGTCCTGACTCATAAATAACTCCAGGGTCAGCCCAAGATATTGTGTGGCCTGGGTCCAAGAATGCAAATGATGCCCCCATCCCAGTAGTAACATTACTGATTAGAATATCAACCTACTTGTCTCGCGGCTGACCTTACTAAGCCTGCACAGTTGTGCAATAAGGAAGTTAGTGATTCTGGAGTAGATGTCCCTTTTTATTCTTTTTTAACAAGGATTCGTAAATGCTTTTCAATACCTGATTCACCATATTTTGTCCTATTTAAGTAGCAGATATTAAGATTATTTTTACTTTCCATATGCATAATTTTATATTTATCTGTTTTAAATCTCATTTGCCATTTTCAAATGCATTCTTCTAGTTTCTAGAATTCCAGTTTCAGTGCAGGTACAGCCTCTTTGGTTTAATTGGACATTAAATGGACATGAAACAAAATTTTATTATTTCATGATTCGGACAGAGTAGCCAATTTTAAACAACTTTCAAATTTCCTTCTATTATTGAATTTGCTTCACTCTTTTGGTATCCTTTTTTGAAAGAGCAACAATGCACTGCTGGGAGTTTGCTTAACACATCAGGTGAGCCAATAGAGACATAAATGTGCAGCCACCAATTAGCAGCTGGCTCCCAATATTGCATTGCTGCTCCTGTGCCTTCCTATGTGTGTTTTTCAACAAAGGATACAAAGAGTACAAAGCAAATTAGATAATAGAAGTAAAATGGAAAGATGTTGCATGCTCTATCTGAATTATAAATGTTTTATTTTGACCATCCCTTTAAATTAAAAAATATACATAAATGTATATATATATATATATATATATATATATATATATATATATATATATATATATACTGTATATATATATATATATATAATTGTATATATATATATATATATATATATATATATAGTTAGAAGAGAATGAGAAGCCCCAGTGCAATCCAAAAGGCATATGAATATGTCCCCAAAAAATCATATAACAGTGACAATAGTGATATGAATAGTTCAATGAAATCTCATAATATAATGAACATCCTAAAGTGACTAGGTAAACAAAGGTAGATTCCCCAAGTAGGGATATGGACAGTATCTCACTTACTAGAAAATACCTCAATCGTATGAGGTAAGTTGCAGCATCTGTGAGGGAGAAACCTCCAAAGATAAGACTTTGTGCTGTCCTGAGGGGTGTGGGTTAGCTCCTCCTCTTCAAGTATGGTAGTGCTTTCTCCTGAAGTAAGAATGATGAAGGGGACAGTTTGAGCCCGAAACATCAATAAATCTTGTTTGACCTATGACAAAAAAGACCTGAGAGTGCATTCTTTTGCTATATATATATTCACATTTTTGCACCCAGACAGTTGGCCCAGGAGTGGATTCATTTCAAGAGTTTGATATATATATATATATATATATATATATATATATACTGTATATATGTATATATATATATATATAATCAATAGATATAGTCCCTCTGATGAAGTGAACGTAGTTCACGTAACGCGTAAGGGCACGCCCATTTCTGACGTCATTTCCGGTCCAGCAAGACCAACGATCACAGTACAGTACAGTAATGGACTCTGTCACTGACAGAATTACTATCTAAAGACATCCTCCTTAAAGGACACTCATATGGACATCATTTAGGACTTTTCCAGTATTACGTTTTTGCGAGACTCCAATACGGGGAGAATCGTTCTCCATTTTTGTTTTTTTATAACTACCTGCATCAACATAATTTGGGCATAGTGCAGACATCACAGAAATCAAGACTGCCACGCATACTCTGTGTTAGGAATATCCCGGGGCAATGTTTGGAAGATGAGTCTTGGAGAAAACAGTGACCTTCTCGGACGTCCGGGGAACAATTACCAAAATAACACACACAGGCAGGTTATCATTAGCAAGTGTTCATCTATTCTTGGGCCAAAAGCACATTTTATAGACCTGGATGCACGTAGGCATCTGATACGTGACAGCATATTATTGGATAAGCAAAATACAGTGAAATCCTGTCTGATGGCCTTATTTGGCGTACAGCATAACATATCATAATACAAAATAATATTTGTAAAAAGTACAGAAAGGAAAAATGTATATTTTGCAGCTACAGGAAACATTGTAGGTGGGTAAAGGTCCGTGACATTTGCTTCTGAGCATTGTGGTTTTAGCTTACAAAAAGCACCTGGGTTTGTTAGGCTTTGAAAAAGTACCTGAGTTTGTAAAAAAAGTACCTAAGTTTCCTGTTGAGAGACGCAGACAGCTCAGTAACTGATATTTGTAAATGTTGGCAACATTACAAGTGTTTTAGAAGAAATAATATTTTTTTAGAAGAAATGATATTACGAATGGAGTGCAATGAAAATACATCAGTGCATAACATTATAGATAATGTAAAATAAGTACATAGGTAAAGTGTGCAAGACAAATAAGTGATGTTCCCTGACAATTCCCCTCTTTAGTCATAACAATGACTACCACTGGACTAGCGTCTGGAATGGAATGGGACATTAATGTATGTGGTATTAGCAGGATGGTATCGACGATGTTGTCGATTTCGATTAGGTTGATGTGGTAGAACCTGTAAGTATTCTGCACACTGGGAAATAGGAGTTGGGGGTGGCAGGCGTGTATGTTTAGCAATGCAGAAAACAGCTATCTTAAAACAACAATAACAGAACAGTATAAACAAAGCAATGAAAACAATAAAGGTACCAATATTTTTTAGCCACTCTAGGAAGCCTAAACCAGTGAAGAATTTATCCCAGGGGTTATCAATGCCTGAGTTTTTCTTTAATTCAATGGATAATTCTTCCAATTTCTTAATAGCAAGCGTTACTTTCCCAGTGGGTCCTGTGTTATCAGGTATAAATGTACAGCAAAACCCACCAGTTTGATCATCAATGACTTTACACACCTCTCCTTTCTCTGCTAAAAGCATGTCTAAGGCCATGCGGTTTTGGAATGTCATGTAAGAGGTTGGGCCGAGTTGTTCAGCAATGCCTTTAAGGGCATCTCTGGTATAATTAACAAAACGTTGTTGATTATAAAATATATAGTTTATCCAGTCTACATTTTTATTGGCAGTTATGAAGGGGAAGATGGATTCAAATCCAGCTTTGACCTGGTCACGGGCCTTAAATTCATCTGGGACCCCCCTTGGGACCCCTATAGCATCTATGTATACATGGGGGTCAAAACTACCTGGGATAGAATTAGCCTGTCGCCGTGTTCGATAAGAGGAGGTGCGGTGAGTGTGTATGTGTATGTCATCTACACCTAAAATGTGGAGAGGCATGATAACTTTTGCTAGAACACATTCCCCAGACCACTGTCCCTCTAGCCTAATGCGGATTTTCATATCCCCGCAAATCCAATATATGTCACCTAACGACTGAGTGTGGTTATGGGTGTTGAGGTTACTATACTTATAACAGTACCCAGATGTAAAGTTACCTAGGAATCTACCTTTACCTCTGCCCCTATAGCAAGTGTAGTTACCAGGATATATAGTAATTCCCTCACTGAGGTGTGGGGTTTTAGTAATGATGGGATATTTTTCCTTCCAGGCAATACAGGTTGACTGATCGACAATGGTATTAGTATACAGACTGAGGAAGCAGGAATCAGCATTACTAGGGATGTTAAGGGGGACAGTACCTAAATGGGGGCAGGCATTACCACAAACATAACAATTTGATCTATTATATTGCTTGGCCGAAAAGGCCATTCATTCTAACCAAAGGTTGTTGTCTGTATAACCTGTTTCTAAGGCCATAGTATCTCTTGGTGAGGGATCAGCCATAGCAGTCATGCCCTGAGATGGGGACTGGGTATTAAGTAGGGTTTGACCAAGGTTTTGATACATTGTAGTGGCAATTTTGTTCCATTCAGAGGAATTAACCATATCTTGAAGCTGGAAACTACCCTTAGCATGGGATAAGGCCCCTTTTTCCCAAAAAGAGAGCATATAAGGGCCACTATCATCTGGATTGGGGTTTTCAATGGTCAAGGTAAGTATCATACTCTGTCCGGGTTTACCTCTTGAACGGAAAGTTCTGGACTTAAAAGGGTCATTCTTTCGATTATGGATTTACCATCTTTATCTTTCTTGGTTAATAAACTAGGTGCCCAGTTATGGCTTGCATCTGTATCCCACCCCTCAGTTTCCCAGTATTTACAATTCTTACTCCAATCATTATCCCCTAGACAAACATAGACAGACCTGGGAGGGATATCTTTGTAAATGGCACACTGTGTTGATACATCCCCGGGGCATGGAACAATGTCACAATAGTCAAAAGAATAAGAGGCAACATGGATGTTTGAAGAATTATACCAAAAGGTCATATAGAGTTGTTTCGTGGTTTGTGTAATGGCCATTTTTGAGGGTATGTGCTTCGGGTTCTACGGAGGGCTGGAACGTGTGGTGCTGGCAGAGTTGTTGAGTTCTTGGCTGTATTTTGTTCCGGGGGTGAATCAGGGGGAGTGATGAAGTAATTACAAGCAGGGGCAATGCCATATTGTTCGTCCGGTGTCTCATAATAGCAGGAGGCTATTATCCATCCTGGTATTGCAATCAAGAGCAAGGAGGAGAGAAGGTAGTAGTACACCAAGTAGTGGGACCCTTGAGTGGCGATCATGTTGTTGCAGGAGCGTGCTGTGGATATAGATGTTACAGAAGGGACTGTGCGACCAACTTCACCCCTCTTTGGACTGGCAGTCTAGAATGCTACAGGTGTTACAGAAGGGACTTTGTGAACACTTCACCCCTCTTTAGGCACAACTGTCGTCTGAGACGTCCTGGACTGGCGGTACAGATGTTTCAGAAGGGACTAGACAGCCAGCTTCACCACTCTTTGGACAGAGCTTTACCCTAGATGCATGGATCCAGATGGGCTCCTGGGCTGTGAGGATGGCAGTACTAGTGATGGCCACAACTTTGGTAGGTGGGCCGTATGGGAAGCCTCCCTTCTTTGCTTTATTCAGCTATCTGATGCACACTGTGTCTCCGACCTTGAAGCTGTGGGTTGGTTCCTGTGAGGGAAGAGGAAAGCGAGAGGCCACATCACCATAGTTGCCGTTCAAAACAGAGATTAGTTCATGTACATATCGTTCCCTGATTAAATCTAAATCACCAGTGACTATGTGTGGGTTCCTGACCCAAGGGCTGGGGAACGGTCTACCCATCAAAATCTCAAAAGGAGATAGCTGAGTGGATTTGCTGGGGGACATCCGTACCTCAGCTAAGACTGCAGGTAAATGATCCTGCCATTTGACCCAATTCCCTCCCGTGGCCTTAAGGAGTTTTTCCTTAATGGTCCGGTTCATCCTTTCTACCACCCCTGAGCTCTGGGGGTGATATGGTATGTGAAACTTCCATTTTATCTGTAAGTGAGCTACCAATTCCTGTAATACCTTATTAACAAAAGCTGGGCCATTGTCTGAGTTAATCTGCAGGGGGCAACCAAATCTGGGAATGACATCAGTGCAAAGGTGTTTCACTACTGTTTTTGCGTCTTCCCTAGTGGTAGGAAAGGCCTCAGGCCAGCGAGAAAATTGGTCAACTATGACCAGCAGATAAAACTGTTTGGTTCCTGTTTTGGGTATGTGTGTGAAATCTATCTGCAGGTGAGTGAAGGGTGCGGATGGTGGTGTTAGGTGGTCGTGTTTTGCAGGTTTGTTGTTGTGTTTAGTTTGCAGGCAAGTGATGCAACGATTAATGTAAGATTGTACATGTAACTGTAGATTTTGTATGCAGAAGTAAGGTTTGATTAACGCTAGAGTGTAGTGGATGCTCAAGTGACTGACACCGTGGGCTTGTGAAATAAAAATGGGTGCACTGGTTTCAGGGATACCAATGACTGTCCCACCTTTCCCCTCTTTCGAATAAAACCCTTGGGGGTTTAATTTGAGTTTCTGAGAGACCCAGTATTTGATATCAGTGACAGTAGCAAACTGCTGTAGTGACGATATGAGTACATCGTCGACCAGAGAGGGTGCCACAAGCATGGGATAAACACTGTCTTGCAATGGAGAGACCTTGGCTGCTTGTTTGGCTACTGTGTCAGCTAATGCATTACCTCTAGCAATAGGATTGTTAAGGTTAGTATGTGCTCGGCAGTGTATGACAGCTATTTCTTTTGGGAGCAGGATGGCTTGTAAGAGTTCTGTGATAAGTGTGGTGTGACTGATACTTTTACTGTCGGCAGACTTGAAACCTCTTTGTTTCCAAATCATGCCGAAATCATGTACCACTCCAAAGGCATATCTGGAGTCGGTATAGATATTTAAGGAGGCATCAGCAAAAAGTTCACAGGCTCGAGTGAGAGCTATTAATTCAGCTGCCTGAGCAGAATTATGCATGACAGAGGCAGATTCAATGACAATGTCGGGAAGTTGGACCACTGCGTATCCTGCAAGGTACGTGTGGTCATCTGGGCGGCTACATGAGCCATCCACAAAGACGTCAGGGACCCCCGGAATAGGGGTGTCCCAGAGGTCAGGGCGTGGTGTTGTGCTGGAGTGAATGAGTGCAATGCAGTCGTGAAGGGGAGGTCAGATTGTGGTACGTCAGAGGATAACAAGGCCTTGAGAATAGACGCAGGGCCTGAGTTAGTTGCACAGTACTTAATGGTTAACTCAGAAGTACTGGTAAGCAGTATTTCATAACCACTAAGTCTCTGGGCAGTCATGTGTTGTGTTTGAAGATTGTTAAGGAGGTGCAGAACCTGATGGGAGGTGTGTAAAACAAGTGGATGTCCCAGTGTGATAGGTTCGCACATCTCAACGGCCATGGCACACGCTGCAAGGGATCGCAGGCATGAAGGCATACCCTGCACAGGGATGGGCAGCTTTTTAGATAAAAAGGCTACAGGACAGAAAGAGTTACTACCATGCTCTTGGGCACAGATGGCCGCCATGGTTTTACAATTTTCCCTTGCGTACAAATGAAAAGGCTTTGTGTAGTCAGGTAGGCCGAGGGCAGGGGGTGTGGTGATGGACCTGGCAAGTTCATTGTATGCATGGGTCAGAGTCTCTGTCCAGTGAATTGTGGGTGGAGAGTCACTGTGGCAAACGGTGCGGAGGATTGAGTCATAGTGGGAGCAGTCTGGTATCCACTGTCGACAATAGTTTATTATCCCAAGAAAGGTCAGCATTTCTTTGGGAGAGGCAGGCTTTGGCAGTTTAGAGAGGGCTTTTACTCTTTTTGCACTGAGTTCTCATTTGCCTTTGGACAGGACAAAGCCTAAGTACTCAACTTGTGGCTGGCAGATCAGCAGTTTCTGTTTAGACACCTTGAGCCCTTCTTGGGCGAGGAACAACAAAAGGTCCACTAGGTCCTTTTCCCCTGCCTCATATGAAGTACTACACAATAACAGGTCATCAACATATTGCAAAAGGACGGAACCACAGGGGCTGGTCCAGCTCTTGAGCATGGTATTGAGGACTAGGCCGAATGCGGCCGGACTGTCCATGAAGCCTTGGGGCATCTTTGACCACGTCATTTGAACCCCTCTATACATGAATGCGAACAACTGCTGAGTGTCCGCATTAACGGGTATAGAGAAGAAAGCATTAGCCAAATCAATGGTAGAAAAAAATTCTGCATTGTGTGGAATGGCCGTAAGTAGTGTGGTCACATCCGGGACTAAGGGAGGGAGAGGTATAATTAATTTATTCATGGCCCTAAGGTCTTGAATAAAACGGTAACCACCCGCCGGCTTAGGCAAGGGGTTAATGGGCGTGTTGTACGGAGAGACGGTATGTTTCTGAATACCTTTCTCCAGAAATACCTTAATCATGGGGCCTATGCCCTCCAGCTTGTCGTCACTAATAGGGTATTGTTTGATGAAAACTGGGGAGCAGTCTTCATGCAACGTTGCCCTATATGGGGGGCAGTCGATGGTCCCTGTATCATATGGTCCCGTTGACCATAAGGTAGGGGGAACGCTGTCAAAGAGAGTGTCAAAATCTGTGGTTGGAGGCAGACTACAGACATGGTCAGTAACCTGATATATCTGATTGCTCAACATGGCCGTCTCTGACTACAGTGATTACTCGGGCGATTCGCCTGGTTCACTGAGGTCAAAGTCGACCATCATGCCACCTTTCCGTGATATTGTCATCATTATTCCCAGTTTACCCATCAAATCTCGACCAAGGAGACTAAAGGGGCAACCTCAGATAATGTGGAACGAGTGTGACAAGGTTTTGGGAGAGTCGGGTATTTGAACTGTGAGGAGTGGAGTGCGGAAGGTAGGAATGGGCGCACCTGTGATTCCCACAGAGGGATTAGACTCTCGCAAGGGTCCATCGTATAATTCGCCCGAGATAGTGGAGCAAGTAGCTCCCGTATCTACGAGGAATTGTAATTCGGAGCCTTCTATGTTAAGAGTAACGAAGGGCTCACGATTGTAATACGATGTAACCTTGGGTAAGAGTAGGGTGCCTCCCTCCAGGCAGCCCTATGGCCATTGAATTCTGTGTTGTGGTGGTCGGTTGTCACGTCTGGGTGGTGAGTATGAGTGTGATCGGTGGTTGTCCCTAGGATAAAAGTTATCCCTGCCCTTACGGGGCGGATGGGGACATTCATTTTTCCAATGTCCTGTCTCCCCACAATTAAAACACATGTTGCGTCTGTGTTCCTGGTTAGCTCTGCCCCCTCTTTGTCTATTGCGTGGAAGTGTGTTATCATTAACCTGAACATATGCACCCTTAACACTTTTATCAAAACATCCTGCAGCATGACGGGATTCTATAGCTGATAATAATTCCTTAGAGGTCATTTTGGGCCAATCGGGTATGAGTTGTTTTAACAAAAGACTGTCTGTTGGTGTCATACACCCTAACATAGTCTGATTCTTTAATACAGCCATGCCGTCCCCGGAGGATAAGCCTCCTTCCTCTGCCCAACATTTAAAAAAATCTTTTAGCAAAGTCTAAAATTGCCTCGCCAGGTTTCTGCTTGCATGCTAAAACTGCACTCATGGATTGTTGTGTCTTACTACAGCGTTTTATTTCAGTTTCTAATTGTGTCCACATGGTTGCCCTAGTCTCTGGGTTTGCAAGACCATATGAGGTAACTGAGGTGCTTGTGTCATTGGTGTGTATTGTAGGAACTTTAGTCCAATCCCATTCATCATTTTCATGGTAATTGTACAATTTATCAATTATCATTTTAATGTCAGTTTGTGTATACATGGCACCCTGTAAATACCGTTTAAGATGAAGGATACAGGCAGCGGGTTGTCTTAAAGGGTCGGGGCTGTCCCTGGTAATATCACTTAATTCACCTGCCGTGAGGGGTTTGATAATCATTTGGTCCCCAGCAATTAAATATGGCATAGTACTTATGGCACTGGTGCCAGAAATGCAGCGGGGGTCTGCCCAGTTTGCATCTTCATGTTTTTGAATAGGTTGTGGTACCCAAGGCATTAATTGTTGTTTGGTCTCATCGCGGACAGAGACGTCTGGAGACTCGAGAGTGTGAATTCCATGGACTGGCAAAGTTACATTTGGACGTGGGCGGTAGTCAGAGTCACTATATCTCCTTGGGCGACTACTAACACGGCCACTAGATGTAACTACAAAATTTCGTGCTTCTCTTGCCCAACCACCCTGGTCATGCCTAGGACCAGGCTCATTTCTATGAGGCTCCTGGACACTTACGTCATCAGGTGCCTCAGCCCCCTGTACATCTCCATTAAGTGGAGGGGGTGGACGTGTTCTGGTTGTATTGTAAGCCACAATTATATCATCGTCATTATAATTAGTAACACTTGGATATAATCCCGCATATGGTGGTGGCGCAGCCATAGGGGCAGTGGCCATTGTATCTGGGACATTTTTCGAATAGACTATTGGAGGAGGACGTAAAATAATTCTAGAAATTTTAGATTTATCTATTTTACTGTGTCTATTATTACCATTGGATTTATATCCGTCACAATATTTTAACCAATACTCAGCAGCTTGTCTCATGTATTGCATGTCCCAATCGGGATCTCCTGTGTACAAATCAAATGCTTTTTCATTTCCCAAACATAAACCTCTTAACATGTCTTTATGAAATTTACAATTGCAACCACCCCTTGGAAATGCATTTCTTGGGTCTATATACTCTGTCCAGCCACTGACATCATCTACAAATGGGATGACCATTGCCCACCCTACATCCTCCTGTCTAGCCACAAATTGTTTACATGTTTCTCCCTCAGTTTGGCTTTGTTTACTTTGACCGGTCCCCATGACCCCTGACCAGTAATACCTTTACACACACACACACAATCAAAGGGATTTAGCGTCTAATAGAGGCAAGTTCCGACTAATCCGTCACTAACAACAGCTGTTTCATACACTGTTACGTGTAGTCTTCAAAACTGCTAGCCAGGACGGAGTATCTTAGTACTTAAAGTCAGTTGTTGTCTCCACTAGCTCATGCAATAGTAGACACAGGATGAACCTTATGTCCTTATAATAGAATAGCAGCAATGAAATATACTATGAAAATACAATAAGAAATGGTGAGCGATAGTGAACACAGGACACGAGTTGTGTCTATGTCCTCATAATAGAATCGCAATATTAAAATACAAACAGTATACAATATGAGTAGTACACAACATATAAGACAAATAATTTCATGATACATATGACTCAAATAACAGAACAATTACAATATGAAGCGAAAGTGCACATTCCATACAGGTGTCACCGTGCTATCGTCTATCCGCGTATCATTAGGCGGTGGCTTTTGACACGGTAAACGGTGCGTCTTACACCTGCGTATATGTACTTATAATAGAGTTGCAACGACAAGACAAAACATATAACATATATAGCAGCAATAAGGTACTGGTCTCAACCAAGACTACAGAGGGCCAAATTTAAACTAAACCTTAAATTCAGCGGAGGTCTCCCCTAGACACTTTTAACCCAACCGGGGTCCACCAAGGACCAATTTCCCCAACTAACTAGATATCGACCTTAATGGGCCTCCCACAGGGCAAAGAAATCAAGTCACAATATATAAAAAAAATCACTTACCCTGTCGAAGGCTCCTTGTTGTGGTCGATCCCACTTCTGACACCAGACTGTTAGGAATATCCCGGGGCAATGTTTGGAAGATGAGTCTTGGAGAAAACAGTGACCTTCTCGGACGTCCGGGGAACAATTACCAAAATAACACACACAGGCAGGTTATCATTAGCAAGTGTTCATCTATTCTTGGGCCAAAAGCACATTTTATAGACCTGGATGCACGTAGGCATCTGATACGTGACAGCATATTATTGGATAAGAAAAATACAGTTATATCCTGTCTGATGGCCTTATTTGGCGTACAGCATAACATATCATAATACAAAATAATATTTGTAAAAAGTACAGAAAGAAAAAATGTATATTTTGCAGCTACAGGAAACATTGTAGGTGGGTAATGGTCCGTGACATTTGCTTCTGAGCATTGCGGTTTTAGCTTACAAAAAGCACCTGGGTTTGTTAGGCTTTGAAAAAGTACCTAAGTTTCCTGTTGAGAGACGCAGACAGCTCAGTAACTGATATTTGTAAATATTGGCAACATTACAAGTGTTTTAGAAGAAATAATATTTTTTAGAAGAAATGATAACACTCTGTTGTTTTTGGACACTTGTAAACCCGCCTCCATTTGGGACATTATCACGAGGACACTATTACAAATACTTGTTTGGGGGCTTTTACCCTCAGTTTTTAATGTGTTATTACACTAAGTATTTCAAACACGTTCTTCAGAAATTCATTCCTTACTTATATAAGAGATTCTACCAAGGTCCACAGAGGAGAAGTTACAAGCTCCATTTTCACAGATTTTCTACCACACCCCATAGAGGAGAAGCAAACAAACACCATACCTCAAGAGGTTGTTGAAAGAAACACCATACTCTAACTGGCCAAAGAGAAGATCTTTCACACAGATAGGGATAAAGTCCCCTCCGCGCAATTAACATACCTCACAGGTTTGAGGTCAAATAAGGTGAGCACTATTCTACTATTTATTGCCACACTATACACTAGTGCTTTCATACTGCACCATAAATTGTTTTCTGTTTATGTTTCCTCCCTTCTATGAGTGCTGACATCTGGACCCCATACTTCATACCCTAAACTTCTGTTTTAATTGGTGATAGTGGAATCCCCAGATATAGCAGCTATTGAAACATACCAGGAGGAACTTTTATAAGCATATTAAACGTTTGCTACACACACAGCGCAAGTTATAATACCTACTGACTATAAATATAGATAGATAGATAGATAGATAGATAGATAGAGATATAAATATAAAGATATTGATATAAATATATATGTATTTATATATGTATATATACTTCATGTGCGCTGACCCAACACTGCATAAGATTTAAAGCGCAAAACACTATTCACGGTATGCATATTTTACATTCATAAGTTCTTCACATAGAAAAGTTTTTCATTTGTATTATTAAATATATATATATATATATATATATATATATATGATAATGTTAATATAAAATAGATATCTATACCTATATTTCTTTAGAAATAGATATATAAGTTTAGGTATTTACAGATGTATATTGTTGAATAAATTTAACATGTTTATGTATGTGAAGAACATTGGAATGTAAAATATTCATTATTCCTTTTGGGTTAGCGTGTGAGTTTGTTTCTTCTGCATTCTCCATTTAAGTCTATGGAGAGATTTAATTAAAGGGACAGTTTACTCAAAACATTTCTCCACTTTAATTTGTTCTCAATGATCCACTTTACCTGCTGAAGTGTATTCAGTTGTTTACAATTATTTTCTTTACCCTTATATTAGCATTTGAAAAAGTTAATTTAGCCTGTATTATCCCCACCTGTTCTGAAATTTTGTGGCCTTAGGTCCAAGCTATAGATAAGCTTTGTAAACACATCCAGCAGAATAAATTACACTCCCAGTGGGGTATAGAAGAGATAAGGTAATAAAATGTTAATTTTCTATTGTTCTTTCCAAGTATTGGTCTATGGTTTGCAGACAGATATTAGATAAAGAAGCAGGTATGCGTGCACAATGTGATAAAGTAATGAGATCTGATTATACCTACAAGCTCAACTCATTTTATTAGGTTGTGGATTCAATACACAACATCAGCTAATTCATATACACAAATAAACCTTAAAAAGCAAATTCTCATACATTTTATACTCTGGGGTTGGTAAAAAAAAGTAATTGGAAACACATTAAGGGAAAAACTATTTTACAGTAAACTGTCCCTTTAACGAGGTTGCAATATCATGAATTCCTTTGGTTAATGTGTGTCGGGTTTCACTCAAACGCATATTTTTAACTCCTTAGTGACTAGACCATGGAAAAAACACACTTTTTCTAACTTTGACCCCCAAAATCTGTTACACATCTACAACCACCAAAAAACACCCATGCTAAATAGTTTCTAAATTTTGTTCTGAGTTTAGAAATACCCAATGTTTACATATTCTTTGCTTTTTTTGCAAGTTATAGGGCAAAAAGTACAAGTAGCACTTTGCTATTTTCAAACTTTTTTTTTCAAGCTATAGTTACATTGTAACACTGATATCTGTTAGGAATTCCTGAATAACCCTTCACATGTATATACAGAGAGTGCAGAATTATTAGGCAAATGAGTATTTTGACCACATCATCCTCTTTATGCATGTTGTCTTACTCCAAGCTGTATAGGCTCGAAAGCCTACTACCAATTAAGCATATTAGGTGATGTGCATCTCTGTAATGAGAAGGGGTGTGGTCTAATGACATCAACACCCTATATCAGGTGTGCATAATTATTAGGCAACTTCCTTTCCTTTGGTAAAATGGGTCAAAAGAAGGACTTGACAGGCTCAGAAAAGTCAAAAATAGTGAGATATCTTGCAGAGGGATGCAGCACTCTTAAAATTGCAAAGCTTCTGAAGCGTGATCATCGAACAATCAAGCATTTCATTCAAAATAGTCAACAGGGTCGCAAGAAGCGTGTGGAAAAACCAAGGCGCAAAATAACTGCCCATGAACTGAGAAAAGTCAAGCGTGCAGCTGCCAAGATGCCACTTGCTACCAGTTTGGCCATATTTCAGAGCTGCAACATCACTGGAGTGCCCAAAAGCACAAGGTGTGCAATACTCAGAGACATGGCCAAGGTAAGAAAGGCTGAAAGACGACCACCACTGAACAAGACACACAAGCTGAAACATCAAGACTGGGCCAAGAAATATCTCAAGACTGATTTTTCTAAGGTTTTATGGACTGATGAAATGAGAGTGAGTCTTGATGGGCCAGATGGATGGGCCCGTGGCTGGATTGGTAAAGGGCAGAGAGCTCCAGTCCGACTCAGACGCCAGCAAGGTGGAGGTGGAGTACTGGTTTGGGCTGGTATCATCAAAGATGAGCTTGTGGGGCCTTTTCGGGTTGAGGATGGAGTCAAGCTCAACTCCCAGTCCTACTGCCAGTTTCTGGAAGACACCTTATTCAAGCAGTGGTACAGGAAGAAGTCTGCATCCTTCAAGAAAAACATGATTTTCATGCAGGACAATGCTCCATCACACGCGTCCAAGTACTCCACAGCGTGGCTGGCAAGAAAGGGTATAAAAGAAGAAAATCTAATGACATGGCCTCCTTGTTCACCTGATCTGAACCCCATTGAGAACCTGTTGTACTTCATCAAATGTGAGATTTACAAGGAGGGAAAACAGTACACCTCTCTGAACAGTGTCTGGAAGGCTGTGGTTGCTGCTGCACGCAATGTTGATGGTGAACAGATCAAAACACTGACAGAATCCATGGATGGCAGGCTTTTGAGTGTCCTTGCAAAGAAAGGTGGCTATATTGGTCACTGATTTGTTTTTGTTTTGTTTTTGAATGTCAGAAATGTATATTTGTGAATGTTGAGATGTTATATTGGTTTCACTGGTAAAAAATAAATAATTGAAATGGGTATATATTTGTTTTTTGTTAAATTACCTAATAATTATGCACAGTAATAGTCACCTGCACACACAGATATCCCCCTAAAATAGCTATAACTAAAAACAAACTAAAAACTACTTCCAAAACTATTCAGCTTTGATATTAATGAGTTTTTTTGGGTTCATTGAGAACATGGTTGTTGTTCAATAATAAAATTAATCCTCAAAAATACAACTTGCCTAATAATTCTGCCCTCCTTGTATATATATATATATTTTACTAATGATCAGCTTTTGCAATTATGGCATAAATGGTTGGAGTTAATTAGGTAGATTGTAGGGATAATTTTAGCTTTAGTGTAGTGTAGTGTAGTAGACAACCCAAAGTATTGATCTAGGCCCATTTTGGTATATTTCATGCCATCATTTCACTGCCAAATGTGATCAAATAAAAAAATTGTTAACTTTTTCACTAACTTTAGGTTTCTAACTAAAATTATTTACAAACAGCTTGTGCAATTATGGCACAAATGGTTGTAAATGCTTTTCTGTGATCCCCTTTGTTCAGAAATAGCAGACATATATGGCTTTGGCATTGCTTTTTGGTAATTAGAAGGCCACTAAATGCCGCTGCGCACCACACTTGTATTATGCCCAGCAGTGAAGGGATTAATTAGGTAGCTTGTAGAGTTAATTTTAGCTTTATTGTAGAGATCAGCCTCTCACCTGACACATCACACCCTCTGATCCCTCCCTGACCCCTCTCAAACAGCTTTCTTCCCTCCCCCACCCCACAATTGTCATGGCCATCTTAAGTACTGGCAGAAAGTCTGTCAGTACTAAAATAAAATGCTTTTTTTTAAAAATTAAATTCTTCAGTGTAGGATACCCCCTTAGCCCCCAACCTCCCTGATCCCCTCCAAACAACTCTCTAACCCTCCCCCTCTACCTATTTGCCACCATCTTGGGTACTGGCAGCTGTCTGTCATTACCCAGTTTGCTAAAAAAATAAATAATAGATTTTATTTATTTATTTTTAAGTTCATTTTTCTGTAGTATAAACAGCTTTTTTCCCTCCCCCACCACACAATTGTCACGGCCATCTTAAGTACTGGCAGAAAGTCTGTCAGTACTAAAATA
Organism: Bombina bombina; assembly: GCF_027579735.1. Taxonomy (NCBI): domain Eukaryota; kingdom Metazoa; phylum Chordata; class Amphibia; order Anura; family Bombinatoridae; genus Bombina; species Bombina bombina. The sequence goes on from NC_069502.1 coordinate 923,722,052, forward strand.
AAAGGCTTTTTTAAAATAAATTCTTCAGTGTAGGATACCCCCTTAGCCCCCAACCTCCCTGATCCCCTACAAACAGCTCTCTAACTCTCCCCCTCTACCTATTTGCCACCATCTTGAGTATTGGCAGCTGTCTGCCAGTACCCAGTTGGCTAAAAAAAAAAAGCTTTTATTTATTTATTATTAAGTTAATTTTCCTGTAGTATAGCTACCCCCTCAATACCCTCCCCCTCCCTTATCCCTTTTCCCCAAGTCTTATGCCCCCTCCCTCTCCCTCTGCCTCTTTCCCATTGCATTGAAGATAGAGTAAGTAGCGCGCACGCACATGCATGAGCACGCTCCCGCCCCCCTCGTGCGCTCCCGACGCCATCCCGGCAATACCGGAACTGGATCCACCTGAGAAGAAACTGATCCAGCGATGGGCCGCCCACCCACCAAAGATCACCACCATTGCTGGCTGATGCAGAGAGGGCCACAGACCTTAAAAAAGGTATTGCAGTGATGCCTCAATACCTCAAAAGCGGCTAGACGCAATCATGATCACTTCCACAGCTTGAAACCCCAGAGGACATGTCAGGCACGTCCTAGGTCATTAACTGACACTTTTTGTAGGATGTGCCTGGCATGTCCTTGGTCATTAAGGGGTTAATTTCAACTTGTAATTTTCGCACTACATGACACAATAAAAACAGACTACTTCTAGAGAAGTTTATGCTCAAGCGAAATCGCTAAACAGCACATCATTTGTAATCTGGCCTATATAAGGTTAAAACTTTAAAAAGTCATAGCAATAGTGTTTTAGACAGATATGGTGCTAGAAAGGCAATAATATGTTGTAGAAATATTTAATAAAAGAAATATACACATTAAAACATCTCATATAAAAGTACAAAAAAGAGGATATACTACAATATATACGTTGTTCAGACGTATATCTAGCTGAGTGTAGTATCTAAAAATATGGCCAATGGAAAGCTAATATAATAAAAATTTAAAAAATTAAACATAAAACATAAAACAATGAAACAAAAAAATAGAAACAAATAGTTTAAAAACAATGCGTCCAGATAGAGCAGTGGAAGCTGTTAAAAAGAAGTTGAGTGGATTCAGATAACAGCGAGATCCATGATGATATTAACAGGCATTCTGGAATACAAAGGGATCCCAAATCAAAAAGCGAAAAGAAACAAAACAAACGGTGTTCACTTTTACTTACACCGGGATGGTTTGCAAGATGAGTATGATCCTTCCCTTCAATGGCAACTCCTTTCTGCTGTACCTCTATTGGAGCGCGGTACCTGTGTGTCCTATTAGCTCTAAAGGGCCCTTTTGCTAACGGAAGCCGTAGAGGGATGAAAGGAAGCAATAGAGAGCAACTTGTTTCAACCCGTGCAGAGTCTTTTTTCAAGCTCTCGAGTAGTATATGATTTCCACTTTTAAAGGCTGTATCTTCAATTTGATTGGCCCCTGTGTAGGTGGAGTAAATTGGAAACAGAGAGGCAGCAAACTATATGCAGCATGTTCATCAGTATGAGACATACTTAAAACAAAAAAAAACAAAACAAAGTGATATAATCCTGAACCTGCTTCACAGAGCCCTGGGCTGCGGTTAGGAGGCTTAGTGTGGCGGAACCCAGAAACTTTATCCTTTAGCACAGGCTTTGTGATCCGCCTCGCTAAGCCTCATATAAGCACAGCTTGCGGCTGTGTGAAGGAAGCTCAAGGTTAGCATAGCTCTCTAGTGCTCTAGAGGTAAGTATTTAACCCTTAAAAGCTTATTTAAATTAAGCTTTTAGATTAAATTTCCTTAGATTAGTTAGTGCATTCATTTGGATATTCTTTTCGTGAAAACAAAACCAACATCCATGTTTCCATCACAATACACATTCATAACAAAGCAAATGCACAAGCCTAATGGTCTCTGTTCAGATCAATCAAACCCATTTTAAACTGCAATGTGTGGGTTCCTGTGGGATTTTTAAATCTGAATCCATTCTAAAATGTTTGAAAACTCCATAACTATTTATCCAACTATTTGTAAACCCCCTATACCATGCAAGAGGACAATTTAACACCCCCATTCTAATCAATTAGAGAACACTTTGGGTCTGTTTGCATTAGATGCATTATTGATGACTTCTGGTGCAAAGTCATGAATTATCAACAGTGAATCGTTTTAAAGTAATTAATAAAGCATTCCAAGAGAACTAGATAATTTGTGTGTTATATGTCTTATATTGGAACATGGAAAGCATTAAGGCCTACATTGCGAGTGGAGCGATATAGTTTGCACAAGAACGATATAGAGTTTTCGTGGACGTTTGCGTGCTAGTGAAATTCCGCTTGTATTACAAGTTGAAAGTAAATGCGAACACATGAGAGTAATCGCGATTTACGCTAGAATGATTACAGTGACTTCAGAGTTCTGGTTTACTGTTACACTTGAATAAAAAAATGTCACAAAAACATCAAAAATACATTAAAAAGTACAGTTACACTCATAATTATCCTATATATATATATGTAACACCCTTTCCTGACCTTCCCTGAGGTAGGTGATAGTGTAATGCTGTCTACCTGTTTCGTGTATGAGAACTAAGCCTCCGCAGAGTGGGAGTAGGGGGGGGGTTGAAATCAGGTATATAAGGGATGCCTGTATGACGCAGTGCCTCCACCTATAGGGGACACCCTAGAATAATAAGGTGTGGGGTCCTATAAGATTTTAGTACAGAAAGAAAACAAGTAATAACCACACAAGAAATCTTCAAATAAAATGTTGCTTTGATTATTATAAAGTGTTTAACCAAAAACATACAGTGTAACAAATACAAATAATAATATTAATCACAATATCTTCTTATGACATCAGTATACCTTTTTTTTTAACTCAGAAGTCCTTCATGAGCTCATGAAATAATAACATAACTGTTGTTGTAAAATACTTTGAGGTGGTGCTGTACAATGCAATTTCATATACTTAATAGAATTTAGTTGAGGTAATTATCCCTTGCTGCTTGTGAACGAAGCTAGAGAGCGCTGCTTGTGATCGATGCAGTGCTCAAAAAAACTCCTCAGAAATACTGAATAACATAAGTCTCTACCTTATTACTGAATTTCAGCAATCCACTTGCCTTATACTGCAAAGTCAGTCACTCTTTTACTACAAACAGCTGCAGAAAAACTCACAGTTTGCCCTTATGTAATGTAGCTTTATAAATCCAGTCAGTGTATTTGTGCAAACTGTTCAGGCAGAATAACTTCTAGAATATTCTCTGGGTTATCTCTTTAATATACATCACACTCAGTTACTTCCTTATGTAATGCAGCTGTGCAATCCATTTAGTGTATTTATACAAACTGTTCAGACAGAATAACTTCTAAAATATTCTCTGTGTTATCTCTTTAATATACAACAAACTCTGCAGCACATCACACTCAGTTACTTCCTTATGTAATGCAGCTGTGCAATCCATTTAGTGTATTTATGTAAACTGTTCAGGCAGAATAACTTCTAAAATATTCTCTGGGTTATCTCTTTAATATACAACAACTCTGCAGCACATCAGATATGACTAGTATATCTTTTCTCTTGCATTTAGTTAACATGAAGTTATGGAGATCTTAAAACAGCAGATAATGGCTGACACACTCACTGTACAAATAAAAGGTTCCAACTTCTGTCTGCAGCAGCCACATGTAGCAATGTCTGAACTGTCTCGGGAATCCATGCATTAGTCTGAATAACTTCTTTCAGCTTGGAAACAGCAACTTTCTTCCCCCATCTCCAAGTCTGTGCAAAACTCCACACTTCTCTTAACACCTCAGAAATCTCCTCACAACTAACAACTCCTCCCCCTTCCCAGATGGCATTTCTCTTCCTCAATACAACAGCCATCTTGGGTAAGGGCAAGGTCCTTACATATATATATATATATATAAAATATTTTCAAATAATTGCAATAGCAAGTTATAAAGGCTCAAAGATATGGTGTCTCTCCTTTACATAGCGAGAAGTAACCATTCTATTATACTCAGCAGCTTAATATATATTTCTTTGAGACTATAAGACTATGGCCTCAATTTATCAAAGTCTGGCAGACCTGATCCGACAGTGCGGATCAGGTCCACCAGACCTCGCTGAATACGGAGAGCAATACTCTCTCCGTATTCAGCATTGTACCACAAGAGCTGCTGGTGCCATGCCCCCCTGCAGAATCGCGGTCAATCGGCCACCAGCAGGGAGGTGTCAATCAACCCAATCGTACTCAATCGGGTTGATTTCCGGCAATGTCTGTCCACCTGCTCAGAGCTGGCGGACAGGGTTATGAAGCAGTGGCCGTGGACCTTAATACGCTCACAATATTTATAAAAAAAAACGTCCAAAACATGCGTGTCAAGTACGGTGCAAAGAGGATTGGACTGTTGTTAACTAACAGTCATCGATGTTGCAGCGATTCTGGCTTTTCCCAACTTTATTTATATCTGCAGAAGTCCACGAACATAGCACATACCTTGTCAGCAGATGATTGTATATAGATATTGTAATTTTTTGTTTAAATAGAATTTTAAAGATAGCAAGTAGCGACATATTCTTAGCAAAATTCAGGGGGAATTATGTTTTTGAAAATTTTTATATACTGTACATATTTTACTATGATTACGTTATATTTGCAACTTCTATGTGTTTGTATATACAGAGTATATGTATTTGATATCTATCACTATTTGAAAGGGATAGGAAATAAAATATTTAATTTACAATAGTGGGAGCTAGCTGCTAATCGAGCCTATTATGTAGTTCTTTTGTCTTTGTATATTTATTATTGCGACAAGTTAGGTGCAAAACGGTGCACAAAATATGTAATCCCTAATTTTTAAAGAGAGACAAACTTGGAGCCTAATCCATTCAAAGCAATTTTATTTTATTTCTATATCTAATAATGCATTAAATGTAGATCAATAATATATATATATATATATATATATATTTTTTTATTTTCAGGGTCTACATATTTAATAGTTTGTAATTGACTTGTTAGGTTATATGTTTCATTGTTTTGCAGCATCAAACATATATATATATATATATATATATATATATATATATATATATATTTATATATATATATATATATATATATATATATATATATATATATATATATATATATTCCTTGATATCTCTACCTGTATGTATGTACATATTGATCTATGTAATTTTTAAATAGAATGATAGATGTATTTATGTATATATATCTTTTTTCTTTCTTAAAATTTCATATATATTTTTTATTAATTAATGGGACACCAATATCATAGAATATAATTTCAAGCGACAATACAAACCTTTCACTTTTACTAAAGGAACACTAAGCACATTTATGTACTTTCAGAATTATGATTGAACATTCAATTTAAATTCATTTTCAAAATTACTACTATTAACCATTTGAATTAGTTCTTTGGTTATCTTTATTTTAAAAAGAAGGAATCTAGGCTGAGGAGCAAGATAAATTCAATTGAACCCCCATGGAAAAGCACTATTTCATTGGTGATGTTCAATCAGCAAGGTCAACTCATGTTTTGATTAAAAATGGTCCAATTCATAAATTGAAATGTTTGATTTAAAATACAGATACAAATAGACTGATGACAATTTGATATTGTGACTATCTTACAAAGTTTTTTTAAAATTGTACGCTCTATCTGAAGCATGAACAATAAAATTGATGTTCATTTTCACTTTAATCCTTAGATAATCTTTAATAATTGAAATAGCAATGCACATGTGAAAGCCAATCATATATTGAGTCCGATTTAACAAATATCTGCCTGACCTGACCCGACAGTGTGGATCTGACAGACCTTGCTGAATGCGGAGAGCAAAATGCTATCTGTATTCAGCATTGCACCAGCAGCTCTTGTGAGCTGCTGGTGCAACGCCGCCCCCTGCAGACTTGAGGACAATTGGCCACCAGCAGGGGGTGTCAATCAACCCGATCATACTTGATCGTTTTGAATTCTTGTCTGCCACATCAGAGCCGGTGGACAGGGTTAGGGAGCAGCAGTCTTTAGACCGCTGCTCCCTAACTTGTGTTTCTGTTGAGTACTAATACTCTCCAGAAACACAGTTCCTTAATAAATGTGCCTCAATGTATCTATGTGCATTCATCAATCAGCAGCTATATAGTTTATCGGCATATTATCATTTTTAAATTGTATTTAAAAGAATTGTAGAAACCAAATGTATAAGAAATATAGAAATTTACCACATTTTATGCTATACATATTTCTCAAAAAAAAAATTTTCATGTCACTTGAAATAAATATTTAAATGAATACAGCAACACAATAATTAAAATTAAATATATATTTATTCAAAAATATAAAATATTTTATTATTTTTTTTAAACTTTTTTGTAAACTTTAATTTTTCTTTTTTTTTTTAACTTTAATTTTTTATTTTTTTTTAAACTTTAATTTTTCTTTTTTTTATTAAAAATGAATCATAGCCTCCTGCATTGCCCGGACAGCCCTTGATACGATTTCCAGTCCTCGGGCCAGGTCTCTAAAAATATCAACCATGAATGGCCCAGTTTGGGTGCCCTGATCTTGATCTAGAAAAAGACCAAAGAACATATGTTAGATAAAATCTTAATAAAGATACAATTTGTAAAACATTATATTAATTTTACTTACATTCCACTCTTGCCACCTCCTCTTGCACTACACCCGGTGACAATTATGGTTCGATAGGATCCCTCGGTACTGGGTCGTCTGTCAGAGATGAAGCACAATAATGAACAAATGTTAGTATGATCAATGACAACTCCTATATTTTACACCAAATAGTTAAAAAATAATAAAAAACTTCCTCTATAAATTACATTTGAAAATAAATAAATAAAATGGACACGCAAACTTGGCTTCATTCTTCTATAATACTTTGATGAAAAGCATATATAGATATTCTCTGTAGTTGCAGAATTTATAATGATCATAGATGCCTTGTATAATTGTCTCACCCATATACATTGTTATAACTTCAACAAAGGATAGATATAGAATGAAGTAAATTGAATATTCTAACTAAATTTTAAGCTTTTGTAATATTATAATCTCTATCTGAATCATGAAAGAAAATTTTAGTGTTTAGTGTCCCTTCAACATGCAGCCTGAAAAAACTTTTGAAAAATAAAAAAAAAGTAATGTTAAATAATGCCAAAATAGTATGAGAATTGTAAATTACCTTGGATATCAGGGACTTCAAGATCTGTCCATGAATTCTTCTCCTGACGACCCTCAAGGAGGGTCAATGGCAATGGGGGTGAGGAGCGGTTGCTCCTCGGAGTTGCCATCGACACTGGCCTTACGTACCGGGGGATCCTATCTCTTGGATGCCTGAGATCTGTGAAAATATAAAGTTGTATGTCCACATTATAGATACAGGATATATACTATTGGTGAGTAATGTATCTGCAGCAGCAATGCATGTAATCTTTATTGTCTTTGTTGAAAAACAAATATACACATACATTTTTATCTTGAGAGAGATATATCAATATCAAGATATCTCTGTAAATCTAGATATGCTTTATATATATATATATATATATATATATATATATATATGATATATATACTGTATATATGTATATATTATGTATATGTTATATATGAGATATATATATATATATATATATATACATGCATAATATATTTTTAAATATTTATCTCTATGAGTAAACTTTCTTGCTGCATGATTAATAATTATGTTGCATGAATTTTCTTTCTTTTCTTTTTTTTTAAATCTCCTTTCTTAGTTTTTATATATGTCTCCATAAAATAAATAATGATGATAATTTACAGAGGAATAACATACACCTAGATTTAGAGTTTTGCGATCAAAGGGGTGCGTTAGCTACGCGTGTTTTTTTCCTCCCGCACCTTTTAAATAACGCTGGTATTTAGAGTTCTCTGAAGGACTGCCAATCGGATTGAACTTGAATCTGATTGGCTGATTCAATCAGCCAATCAGATTTTTCCTACCTTAATTCCGATTGGCTGATAGAATCCTATTAGCCAATCGGAATTCGAGGGACACCATCTTGGATGACGTCATTTAAAGGAACCTTCATTCGTTGTTAGTCCGTCGGTGAGGAAGGATGGCTCCACGTCGGCTGCTTCAAGATGGACCCGCTCCGCTCCGGATGGAAGAAGATAGAAGATGCCGCCTGGATGAAGACTTTGGACCCTCTGGAGGACCTCTTCTTGCCGGGTAGGATGAAGACTTTGGACCCTCTGGAGGACCTCTTCTTGCCGGATAGGATGAAGACTTCGGACCCTCTGGAGGACCTCTTCTTGCCGGATAGGATGAAGACTTCGGACCCTCTTCTGGACGGATCGGTGATACCCGGCTGGGTGAATACAAGGTAGGGAGATCTTCAGGGGCTTAGTGTTAGGTTTTTTAAGGGGGGTTTGGGTGGGTTAGATTAGGGGTATGTGGGTGGTGGATTGTAATGTTGGGGGGTATTGTATGTTTTTTTCAGGCAAAAGAGCTGATTTCTTTGGGGCATGCCCCGCAAAAGTCATTTTTAAGGGCTGTTAAGGTAATAGAGCTGTTAACTTTTTAGTTTAGAATAGGGTAGGGCATTTTTTTTATTTTGGGGGGCTTTGTTATTTTTTTAGGGGGCTTAGAGTAGGTGTAATTAGTTTAAAATTCTTGTAATCTTTTTTTATTTTTGTAATTTAGTGGGGGTTTTTTTGTAATTTAGTGTTTGATTTTTTTTGTAATTTAGTTTAGTTGATTTAATTGTAGGTAATTGTAGGTAGTTTATTTTACAGGTAAGTTTGTAATTATTTTAACTAGGTAGCTATTAAATAGTTAATAACTATTTAATAGCTATTGTACCTAGTTAAAATAAATACAAAGTAGCCTGTAAAATAAATATAAATCCTAAAATAGCTACAATATAATTATTCGTTATATTGTAGCTAGATTAGGGTTTATTTTACAGGTAAGTATTTAGCTTTAAATAGGATTAATTTATTTAATAAGAAATAATTTATTTCGTTAGATTTAAATTATATTTAACTTAGGGCGGTGTTAGGGTTAGGGTTAGATTTAGCTTTAGGGGTTAATACATTTATTAGAGTAGCGGCGAGGTCCGGTCGGCAGATTAGGGGTTAATAAGTGTAGGTAGGTAGCGGCGACGTTGGGGGGGCAGATTAGGGGTTAATAAATATTATGTAGTTGTCGGCGGTGTTAGGGGCAGCAGATTAGGGGTTCATAGGGATAATGTAGGTGGCGGCGGTGGCCAGTCGGCAGATTAGGGGTTAAAAAAAATTATTAGAGTGACGCCGATGTGGGGGGACCTCGGTTTAGGCGTACATAGGTAGTTTATGGGTGTTAGTGTACTTTAGAGCACAGTAGTTAAGAGCTTTATAAACCGGCGTTAGCCCATAAAGCTCTTAACTCCTGACTTTTTTCTGCGGCTGGAGTTTTGTCGTTAGAGTTCTAATGCTCACTTCAGCCAAGACTCTAAATACCAGCATTAGGAAGATCCCATTGAAAAGATAGGATACGCAATTGGCGTAAGAGGATCTGCGGTATGGAAAAGTCGCGGCTGGAAAGTGAGCGTTAGACTCTAAATACCAGCGGGCGGTAAAAACCAGAGTTAGGACCCCTTAACGCTGTTTTTGACGGCTAACGCAGAACTCTAGGCGATAGTATTTGATTGACCCTCTACAGAAATTATGGGGTGTTGAATGACATCAAATGTCAAATACATTGAAAAACAAAAAATAAAAAATAAGATGGGCCTGTTTTAAGAAAACTTTAATTATTATCAAATAAATATATAAAATAAATGTAATATATTTACTGAATAGAATAAAATACATATGATTAGCTCATAAAGACATTTCAAAATTACTTTTCTTTAAAGATATGTGTCATTTAAGTATACATATTTTTTAAGTACAATACACAATACTTACATGCTCGAATGAGCGCACGCAAATCGTTTTATCTCTCCGACTCGCGTCTATGGAGGTCTAAGAACCTCCATAGGCAACTGCGCCTGGAACGGCGGACACCTGAAACACGTCTCATTCTCCGCATCATCTCATAGATGATGCGGTCCCTGTCTTCATGTACGATCCCTCATACACCTCCTATTTGCCTTGGAAAAAATTTGTCCATCCCATACACAAGAATTAAAAACTCGCCCTCACTGAAGATCGGTGGTCGTTGCACCATCTTTGTAACAGAAAAAATTATCTAAAATAATTTTTTAGTGCAACACAAATATACCAAAAATAGACAAATTTGATTGGTTCTTGCAAGTGTAAATAAAAATATGAATATTTGGTTGGCTGATTAGATGTTTCACGTGTTCATGATGATTACTATGTAATACTAACATTTTCAGAAAAAAATAAAAATAAATATGCGTCACTAATGACTCAACATAAACTAAATTAAATTTATGGTTTATCCAAATATAAAAATTAATTTGATCATAGGATTGTCTGGATTCATGTGGATTCAGAGTATCATCAAATATTTAAAGAAGTGATCCCTCTCCTGTCGGACAATAGCCCTCTCAAACATAATATGTGTGAAATGGTACACACTATAGACAAATCTGATGCTCTGTAAACAAGGATGACACCTTGTAGACAAGTATGACACACTGTAGACAAGTATGACACTCTATACACAAGGATGACACCTTGTAGACAAGTATGACACCCTTATACAAAAATAGGTTTCCAAGAAAGCAACGACCCTCAATTGTATAAAAATGAAAAGTCCAATTTATTGAGTACACTTAGTACAAAAATATTAAAAACAAGCAGAGCAGCATCAAAAATGTATACAAGCAGTAGGTAAGATCACAGTATTACGCGTTTCAGCATAGATTTGCCATAATCATAGACTCAATTATGACACCCTGTAGACAAGGATGACGGATTCACTGTCACCAACTAATTTATATTGCGCAATAAATATAGTCTTAAAAATTCAATATAGTTTTACTGAGACATCAAGACAACAATTATAGATCGTTATTATTCAAGAATTATATTAAACAGGCGTCATCAATGATGAAATTATATGAAACATTTCTTAATACTGTAAAAGTTTTTGATGATTGTATAATTGTTAACTGCTGATTGTCTATGTATTACCTATCTATAAAAGGGAATTTAAAATGGAGTATATTGACCTATGCTTTTACAAGAGCTTTAGGTTTGACCATATCATATTTATTTACTTGCTGCAACATCTTTGTATTTTTGTTTTGTTATGTCTGTGCCTGGGAAGACAAAGTCAGGGCACAGCATACAATTTAATTTTGAGCAGAACAAAGTTTTAGTGACCCTAGGTTTAGAGCACTATGATTTTATTTATGGTTCCAAAGTCCAAAAGACCTCGCTCTCCAGAAAAGAAGAGATCTGGAGAGCAATAGCTGGCAGTGTCTCTGCCGAAGGGACTCATCCCAAAACGGTGGGGAGCTGTAAGAAAAGATTCCCAGACATCAAGAGAATCTTAAAGGCCAAGCTGGCCAGGGAGAAGCAGTCTGCACATATGACCGGTGGTGGCGCGCCATATGTGGCTGAACTATCGGAGTATGAGGTTCAGCTGCGGGAGAAGCTGGGAGCAAACATGACGCTCGGTCTGGATTTAGTGGGGCATGATACTGTCGAGTTGGCATGTAACATTCTATTACTTGCGTTATCGATGTCGCACATGTTTGTTTTTTTTTTTTTTGTTTTTTCTTCATTTTTTTAAATGTTTATTAAGATTATGATGTGCAATAATATTGATAATAATATTTTATTTCATGTATTTTGTTTAAGCATCTACCAGTGCTGCAGCTACTGTTGCTGCTGCAGATCCAACTGGTGATGCTGCCACAGCTGGAGATGACACCCTCCTATTGCCCGTCAGTAACCACACTGAATCCAGCCACAGCTTCTCCTCGGCCGCCACACACCCGGACATTATGTGCAGCACCCCTGATGGAGCAATCATTGGCCGATCTACAGGTATGTTTGCTATTATTACTTTGGTTTTAATATAATTGTTATTACTTGTATGATTGTTCACATTTCTAAATATGCATATTCTATTTCCATTATACAGCTGAGGTCCGAAGGGCTTTGGGACTCCCTCCAAGATCTATGATCTCCTCCTCTGGTAACAAAAACAAGATAAACCATGAATGTTATGTTTGCTCAGAGTATCAGAATTGTCAATAGCTAAATGTGAAAGTTAATTTTTTATTAATGAAGAATATCACTTTCATAAACATTAATGTGAAATAACATAGATTGTTTAGATAATCTCTCATTTCATAGTATTTCAATGAATAGGACAGTCAAATGATGTTAGTTATTTTAGATACACATACGGAAATGTAACTATTGTTAAATTTAAATATTTATATTATCTTTAGTTTAGCCATACATTTACAGGGACATGAAACAAAAACCAATATTCAGTGGATTATGATAGGGAATACTGGATTAATCATATTGAAAATGTAAGTATATTATTTGATTTGCATCATTACATTTTTATACTTTAGATTAAAAGGTTAACTTTGAAAGCACTGTAGTATCAGAGAACAAAACTTATAGATGATAATAGTTACATGCATATATGTATAGATAGATATACTTATATACTGATTGTGATTGGCTCACCAATGTGTTCATTGATCAAACAATAGTGCATTGTTGCTCCTTCAAAAAATATACAGAGTAAATTAATACAATTAAATAGAACTATATTTAATTTGAAATGTTATGTTGTATTCTATAGCTTAAAGGGATAGTATAGTTAACATTAACTTTTAATGGTTCAGATAGAACATACAATTAAGCTTCAAATTTACTTTTATAATAATTTATTATTTTTTCTCTTGATATCTTTATTTGAAAACCATGAATGTAAGCTTCAAAGACAGGCCATTTTTGCTTCAGCACCTGGGTACCGCTTGTTGATTGTTGTCTAAATGTAAACATCCAATCAACAACAACGGTATACATTTGCTGAAAAAAAATGTGCCTGCTTGTAATATTACTTTATCTATTTTCAAAGAAAGATAACAAGAGAACTAATAAGAATTGATAATAGGATTAACTAATAATCTTGCTTAAAATGGCATGAATCATCAAAGTTTAGTTCTTCCTAGACTATCCCTTTAATGATGATTGAACATATTTGAATTGACAGTCCTTTGCAACTACAAATAAATGAAAGATTTGGATAATCACCTGTGTATTGCATGACGATTCTTTGAGGCCTATTTAACAACTGTCTGTCGGACATGATCCAACAGTGCGGATCAGGTCTGACAGACATAGCTGAATGTTGAGAGCAATACATTCTCAGAGCTCAGAGCAGGCGGACAGGGTTATGGAGCTGAGAGTCTGAATACTCGCTAGAAACACGGCCCTTCAAGCTACACACAGAGCTTGACAAATGGACCTCTATATCTCTCTCTCATGTATTAACCTACAAATGGAGATGGAGATAACAAGTTTATTGCGAGCATGCAGGCTTTCAAGAAAATGCAGTTATAAGCAGCCATATAAAGAACGCTGCTCCATACCCTTGCCGCTATTCACCACAATCGAGTATGATCTTGTTTATTGACTCCCCTCTGCTGACGGGCCATTGTCCGCGACTTTGAAGGGGGCATTCTCTGCATTCAGTGAGGTATGGTGGACATGATCCGCACTGTTGGATCATGTCCAACAGACCTAAGATAAATAGGCCTATAATATATTCTCAGCGCAACACCATTGTCATTAGTCAAGTTTCTCACACCATTAGTGGTGCTTGTAATCATGTCATTGATTAATAAACAGTCTAAACAGATTTAGAATTTGTTCAATTAAGAAAATTGATGTGTTGAAAATGCTGTTGTACAGTGAATAATTTAATACAATGTTGAATATGATATATGTTTTATAATAAGCCACTTTAAAATTAAAAATGTATATCAACATTTGTATTTATTTTATCCATTTAAGATAACAAACTATAGAAATCATTAATGTTAAAATACAGTGTCTTACATTTTCGATCTTGATATGATTTATTTAAAATCTATGTTTAATATCATATGCATTTAATCCTTCAATTTACATTAAGTTACATAACAATATATATTTCATTTTTCATTTCGTTAGATATCTAACATGCATTTGAGGTTTCGGAGGAGATCGACTGTTGTCTTCGTGTGATGAGAGATACGAAGGAGGAGTCTTCCCTGGGAGACACACAATATCCCGAATCTCAGGAACAGGGAATCTCCCAGGGAACATCAGATATGGAATCTCTCATCCATTCTGCCCCTCCTGACCCAGAAGACACAGCTGCTCTGGACCCTGGTGCCCCTCCTGCCCCTGTTGGTCATGCCCCATCAGCTCATTGCCATGCTGATCCCGGCCACAAACTGCCTCCCATCAATGATTCAGAGGCAGTTGTGGAAATGTTAAATCTAGCCAGGCAGTACCGGGAAGAACACCATGAGTTGCATGGGGCATTAAGGTTATCTGTTGAGCAACAGGGGCAGATATTAGAGAGGGTCATTACAGTAGATAGGGACAGGTTAGATATAGAGAGGGAAAGGTTGAGGATAGATTCAGCTAGAATAGATTTAGAGAGGGAAAGATTTATATATGAACAACATAGGGATAGTGTAAGATTAGAGTTAGAGAGGGATAGATTAAATTATGAAAGACACAGGGATAGTGATAGATTAAACTTCGATAGGGAAAAATTAGAGTTCGATAGGGCCAAGGCAGCTGAAGATCTGTTAGAATGCCAGCATTGGGATAGGGCAGACAAAGACAACAGGGTTTTTAATCAACACTTGCTTTTAACATTTGGGAGAAGGGGAACAAGGGAGAGATCACCCCTCTCTCCATCACCCAAAAAAAGAAAGGATTAGGGTGTTTTAATTTTCTCATTTTGTTAGGGTTTTTAATATGCAGATTATTTTTAATATTAGTTTTATTATGTATTTCCTTATTGTTATTTTTAATTTGTATTTGTTTTATTGTGTATATACGTATTTAAATAAAAAAATATTTAATAATTATTAATAAATGTGTTTGTTATTATTTGATTCCCAAGTTACAAATGACTGATGTTCAAATTCAATGCAGGTGTAAGATATTATCTACCCAGGTTAAATTTAAGAAACATAATAATATCGAATTTTGAAATTAAAATATAATATTGAGCTTTTGGATAAACAACTCAATTAGAATAAAGTTTACTGGAATCAATAATTATAATTTAACTATTCATTGTTAACATGTGATATTCATTTATATGTATATTTTCTTAAATTGTGTAAATTTAATCATTTTCACAATTAAAAAAAAGAAAAAGTAAAATAAAAAAAATGAAAGTGAACACCAGCAACCAAATTTTTTTATTTAAAAAATTAACATTTAACGGGACGATGAACCCTATTTGTTTATTTTGTGATTAAGATTGAGCATTAAATTGTAAGCAACATTCAAATTTACTACTATTCTCAATTTTTCGTAATTGTCTTGATATCTTTATTTGAAAAAGAAAGTCCATAACCTTTGACAGCACTTATTTATCGGTGGGTGAATGTATACACCAGTCAACAAGAACAACCAAGGTAGTTCAACAAAATGGGCCAGCATCTAAAGTTACCAAAGTTATTTTAAAATAAATATACCAAGAGAATGAATAACTTTTTATAATAGGAGTAATTAGAAAGTTGCTTAAAATTGCATGCTCTATCTGAATCACAAATAGAAAATTGTTAGGTTCAGTGTCTCTTTATTATTTCTAACATTAAAATAAAGATATTAATATATATATATATATATATATATATATATATATATATATATATATATATATATATATATATATATATTTTAATAAATATTTTTAAAATTATTGTGTTTTTCAAAATGTAAATTATTGTTTATTAATAAAATAAAATAGTATCAGTGGCCTGTCAGAATATGCTTATAGAAAAGCTATTCATAGAGGTAAAAACAATATAAATATAACATTGTTGTTAATGTTAAAAATGGCAATGTGTATAAACCAAACAATTAAACACCTTTATTTGAAGAATAAAAAAATATATGATGTTTAAAGTCACATTTTAAAATAAAGAAACATTAGAAATACATAACTAACTCATAATTGCCCATCAAAGATGAAAGAAATTATCAAAGTTTTAGTTAACCCATTTAGACAAATGGTACAAGCACAGGTACCTTGGCAATAATCTTTAAAATAAACAGTGTCCCCCAAAAACTGACAATGTAAGCTATAAATCCAAACAATATGTGAAGAAATGAAGGGTGCACATGTAAATAAAACTTATATTTCTCAATATTTAATATATAAGAGAGTGAATAAGAGAGAGCAATTGTGAGAGAGATATTGAGAGAGAGAGAGATTAAGAGAGAGAGATTGAGGGAGAGAGCGATTGTGAGAGAGAGAGAGAGAGAGAGAGAGAGAGAGAGAGATTGTGAGAAAGAGAGAGAGAGAGAGAGAGAGAGAGAGAGAGAGATTGAGAGGGAGAGAGATAGATTGTGAGAAAGAGAGAGAGAGATTGAGAGAGAGAGATTGAGAGAGAGTGTGATTGTGAGAGAGAGATTGAGAGAGAGATTGTGAGAAAGAGAGAGAGAGATTGAGAGAGAGAGAGATTGTGAGAAAGAGAGAGAGATTGAGAGAGAGAGAGAGAGAGAGAGAGAGCGATTGTGAGAGAGAGATTGAGAGAGAGATTGTGAGAGAGAGAGAGAGAGAGAGATTGTGAGAGAGAGAGATTGAGAGAAATTGAGAGAGAGAGATATTGTGAAAGAGAGAGAGATTGAGAGAAATTGAGAGAGAGAGGGAGAGAGAGAGACTGTGATATAGATAAAGACAGACAGACAGTGCGAGCAACACATGTATACATTTATAAACCTGTAGTGTATTGATGCTACTTCCATAAATGTTAACAATATTTTTTATCTTCATTCTTCAATTTTATATTATTTTAATGTGACAGTGAAATTAAAAAATATTATTTTTAATTAATTGTTTAAAATTCATATAGATAACATTGAGCTCATGCACGTTAAAGGGACAATGAACCCAAATTGTTTCTTTTTTGATGCAGATAGAGATTGTTCTTCATTATCTTGTTATCTTTATTTGAAATGCAAGAATGTAAGTTTAGATTCTGGGACATTTTTGGTGATAAACTTGGGTTTTCTAAAATGCAAGTATGCCTAAAGAAATGAAATAAGTGGTCATTTTTAAAAAGGAAATATATAAGCTAAACACATATTAAAAAATGTTTCTTGTTATAGCCTTACAAATAACAACAGAGTCAAGTGTAGATCTCAATTTTTTTTATTTAATGAGATTTTATTAAACATGTGTCTCATCAACTTTACATTGAACAATTGCAACATTTGCCAAAATGAACCACTTTCAATCAATGGCTTTACAATGATATACAATATCATTCCTTGAAACGACAATATTTGCTCAACAGTAATCCAAAATATATCAGCTTTTGGATTAAAAATAATAATGTAAAGAAAAGAAAAACACAAATAAAAACTGTATGTTGCACAATAATCATTATTGCCCAAAAACTGCCTGGATATAATCTGCTCGAGCTTGGACTCCCAGAGCATCATGCTCCAGGAATGGGTCGATGTACTGACCATATTCCTGGTTATCCAAGCTCTCCAGATCTATATCTGGGATTTTTAGGGCAATATTATGCAACATACAGTAAACCATAAAAATTAAGGAGACTGCAATGTGTGCACGGTTGTAGCGCACCTCTTCCACTCCGTTGGGGTTTTGGACGGGTGTGAACAGCCATGGAAGACACGAATATCCAGAATCACCTGCATAAACAAAATAGATCATTAACATTAGCAATCAGCATGAATAAAATATATCATATACATATGTTAGAGTATCTAAGAGATATTTACCTATCAGGATTCCCTCTGGCATTTGGCCCTCCTGGAAGCGATGGTATATAGTCGAATTCTGGAGGATGAAGGAATCATGATTGCAGCCAGGCAGTCCAGATCGTACACTCATTATCCTCAACCTGGCGTCACAGATGACCTGGATATTCAGCAAGTGGTTGAATTTTCTATCCCGGTAGGGCTCCTCTTGACCACTGGGAGGCTGAACCAAGACGTGAGTGCAGTCTATGGCCCCCAATACCCTTGGCAATCCAGCTCTAAGGTAGAACTGGAGCTTGACAGCATGCCTCTCCTCCGGTGTATTTGGGAAGTGGACATGATGGACTAGGCGTCGGTGCAAAGCATCCAGGACAACCTTCAGATGATGTGATAAGGTTGCCTGGCTCATACCAACGCCTAGACCTGTCACAGCCTGGAATGACCCAGTTGCCAAGAAATAGAGGACCACGAGCAATTTTACCATCCAAGGGATTGCCCTAGTTCTTCCAGTGAGTGGCTCGAGAGAGTCCGCGATCTCAACATAGAGCCTCTCAATAGAGGCCCTATCCAGTCGAAATCGACGGACCACCTCTCGGTCACTGAGGGCATGGAGCCCAATCCTTGGGTAGAAAACCCTTGGCACTCACTGGCGTCTTCCTTGTCGCATCACAGCCATCAACACCCATCTTGCCTTGCGTCTCCTTAATAAAAGAACAAAGTTGACAACATTGAGGATGTCCATCCTCAAAGCAACACCAAATAATAATGAAATGCAGTGATTGAAGAGCCCCTTTTATAACGCATAGTTTCACAGATGTGAACGTTTTCAGTAATTAAATAAATGATGCACCAATAATTACCTAACAAATGACTTCCACATTTTGATTACTATCGCATCATTTTACGCGCAATTAAATTGCCTAATTTATTCCAAAAAACCTATTTGTGTTATTTCTTGCGTCAACTGATGAGCACGATGGGATGTCCAAAAAAATATCTGATTAAGCCATCCAGGTGTGTTTATCAGGTGTAAGAAATGCAGGTGTGTTTGTGCAATTAACAAAATTAATTATGAAAAACACATGAGTATTTAGCTCTAGTTTCAATGTTATTTCTGATTTTTCGGTTTGGATGGCAGCATTATGAAGGTTAAAAAGATCAGTGATTACTGTGTTTTTAAGATTAAATATTAAATAAAGTGTTGTATTAACATTTGCAATCCTAAGTAACAAAAAGAATGCAATGTCGAACATTATGATGTGAAATATTGTTTGATATCCTTTATGTGATTCCTAATACCATTTACAAATAATTTCAATGTATTTTGAAAGCGCAAAGTTAAACAGTGACATAAATGAAGCAAAGACAAATTTTAAAGGGCATTTTAGCTCCAAAAAAGGATCATAGCAACTGAATGAAAACCGTGACATTATTATAAAAGTAATATGAGTGAATTACCTTTTAAGCCTCCAGGATGCTGCCATACAAACATAAAATCAGAGTTCATGTCATGCCTATGTAAATATGCAGGTGTTATGCATAATTAACCAATAGCATAATGTGTATTGTGTATAATTAATTGATAGCATAATTGCTGTGCAGTGTTTTCATTCTCTTGCTATCCTTTGTGTGAATATGCTTTTCTTTTTCAAAATCTCCTTAATTGCTGTGCAATGTTTTTATTCTCTTGCTATCCTTTGTGTGAATATGTTTTTCTTTTTCAAAATCTCCTTAATTGCTGTGCAGTATTTTCATTCACTTGCTATCCTTTGTGTGAATGTGCTTTTCTTTTTCAAAATCTTTTAAATTGCTGTACAGTGTTTTCATTCTCTTGCTATCCTTTGTGTGAATATGATTTTCTTTTTTAAAATCTCCTTAATTGCTGTACAGTGTTTTCATTCTCTTGCTATCCTTTGTGTGAATGTGCTTTTCTTTTTTTAAATTTCCTTAATTGCTGTGCAGTGTTTTCATTCTCTTGCTATCCTTTGTGTGAATGTGCTTTTCTTTTTCAAAATCTTTTAAATTGCTTTGCAGTGTTTTCATTCTCTTGCTATCCTTTGTGTGAATATACTTTTCTTTTTTTAAATCTCCTTAATTGCTGTGCAGTGTTTTCATTATCTTGCTATCCTTTGTGTGAATATGCTTTTCTTTTTTTAAATCTCCTTAATTGCTGTGCAGTGTTTTCATTCTCTTGCTATCCTTTGTGAGAATATGCTTTTCTTTTTTTTAAATCTCCTTAATTGCTGTGCAGTGTTTTCATTCTTTTGCTATCCTTTGTGTGAATGTGCTTTTCTTTTTACAAACTTTGAATTACAGGAAGGGAATGGTATTTATAATAAGGTATACATATTTAATAATGCTTTCCATTGAATTGTATTAGGTGATATGCTTCAATCTAGCAGCATCGAACAAAAGATTTCTGTTTTCCGATTCCCACTGACTACTATAGCATCCGCAACCTCTTTACTAGTCCTAAAGCCTGTGTACATGGGCCATTTTTTGCAGTACAGCAGTCCCACCCCTTGCTCTCTCTCTATCCCCCCTCTCTTTTGCTCTCTCTTTCTCCCCTCTCTTTCTCCCCTCTCTTTTGCTCTCTCTCTCTCTCCCCTCTCTTTTACTCTCTCCCCCCTTTCTTTTACTCTCTCCCCCCTCTCTTTTGCTCTCTCTCTTCCCCCTCTCTTTTGCTCTCTCTCTCCCCCTCTCTTTTGCTCTCTCTTCCCCCTTTCTTTTGCTCTCTCTCTCTCCCCCCTCTCTTTTGCTCTCTCTCTCCCCGCTCTCTTTTGCTCTCTCTCCCACTCTTTTCCTGTCTCTCTCCCTCTGTTTTGCTCTCTCTCTCTTCCCCTCTTTTGGTCTCTCTCTCCCTCTCTTTTGTTCTCTCTCTTCCCCCCTCTCGTTTGCTCTCTCTCTTCTCGTTTGCTCTCTCCCCCCTCTCTTTTGCTCTCTCTCCCCCTCTTTTCCTGTCTCTCTCCCTCTGTTTTGCTCTCTCTCTCTTCCCCTCTTTTGGTGTCTCTCTCCCTCTCTTTTGCTCTCTCTCCCCCTCTCTTTTGTGCTCTATCCCCCTCTCTTTTGTGCTCTCTCCCCCTCTCTTTTGCACTCTCTCCCACCTCTCTTTTGTGCTCTCTCTCCCCTCTCTTTTGTGCTCTCTCCCCCTCTCTTTTGTGCTCTTTCCCACTCTCTTTTGTGCTCTCTCCCCCCTCTCTTTTGCGCTCTCTCTCCCTCTCTTTTGCGCTCTCTTCCCCTCTCTTTTGCGCTCTCTCCCCCCTCTCTTTTGTGCTCTCTCCCCCTCTCTTTTGCGCTCCCCCCCCCTCTTTTGCGCTCTCTCCCCCCTATCTTTTGCGCTCTTTCCCCCTCTCTTTTGCACACTCTCTCCCTCTCTTTTGCGCACTCTCCCCCCTCTCTTTTGTGCACTCTCCACTCTCTCTTTTGCACACTCTCCCCCTCTCTTTTTTGCACACTCTCCCCCCTCTCTTTTGTGCACTCTCCCCCCTCTCTTTTGCGCTCTCTGCCCCCTTTCTTTTGTGTTCTCTCCCCCCTCTCTTTTGTGCTCTCTCCCCCCTCTCTTTTGCTGTCTCTTTCCCCCCTCTCTTTTGCTGTCTCTCTCCCTCCTCTCTTTTGCTGTCTCTCTCCCCCCCTCTCTTTTGCTGTCTCTCTCCCACCTCTGTTTTGCTGTCTCTCTCCTTCCTCTCTTTTGCTGTCTCTCTCCCTCCTCTCTGTTGCTGTCTTTCTCCCCCCTCTCTTTTGCTGTCTTTCTCCCCCCTCTCTTTTGCTGTCTTTCTCCCTCCTCTCTTTTGCTGTCTTTCTCCCCCCTCTCTTTTGCTGTCTCGCTCCCTCCTCTCTTTTGCTGTCTCTCTCCCCTCTCCTTTTTGCTGTCTTTCTCCCCCCTCTTTTGCTGTCTCTCCCCCTCTCTCTCTTTTGCTGTCTCTCTCTCCCTCTCTCTATCCCCCCTCTTCTGCTCTCTCTATCCTTCTGCTCTCTCTATCCCCCCTCTTTAGACCTCTCTGTCTCTCGGCATCTGGCCCCGCCCGCGTCATGCCCGATCACGCCCATATCACGCCAGACCACACCCACGTCACGCCCAGCCACGTCCACGTCGCAACCACCCAGCCATGCCCACGTCGCACCCGCCCAGCCATGCCCACGTCGCACCCGCCCGGCCACGCCCACTTCGCAACCGCCCGGCCATGCCCACTTCACTGCCCACATGCACTTGGCCTTTTATTATATAGGATATATATGATAATATAAAATATATATATATATATATATATATATATATATACCTATATATCTATAGAAATAGATATATAAGTTTAGGTATTTACAGATGTATATAGTTGAATAAATTTACAATAAAACTAACATTTTTCTGTATGGGAAGAACATTGGAATGTAAAATATTTATTATTCCTGTTGGGTTCCAGAGCTATTTTTACATTTCTGCGGTGTTTGTGTTTAGCTGTAATTTTCCTCTTACTTATTTACTATACCCACACATATTAAATACAGTTTTTCTCGTCATTAAATGGACATTCTAAAGATACCATTATTTTCATCATATCTTATAATTTACTATAATTTTTGTTTATAAAATTTGATGAAAAAATGGAAAAAACACACTTTTTCTAACTTTGACCCCTAAAATCTGTTACAGATCTACAACCACCAAAAAACACTCATGCTGAATAGTTTCTAAATTTTGTTCTGAGTTTAGAAATACCCAATGTTTACATGTTCTTTGCTTTTTTTTTGCAAGTTATAGGGCAATAAGTACAAGTAGCACTTTGCTATTTCCAAACCATTTTTTTTTCAAAATTAGCCATATTTACATTGTAACATTGATATCTGTCAGGAATCCCTGAATAACCCTTCACATGTATATATATTTTTTTAGTATCAGCTTGTGCAATTATGGCACAAATGGTTGGGGTTAATTAGGTAGCTTGTAGGGATAATTTTAGCTTTATTATAGTGTAGTAGACAACGTACTACAGTAAGTATTAATCTAGGCAAATTTTGGTATATTTCATGCCACCATTTTATCACCAAATGCGGTCAAATAAAAAAAATGGTTAACTTTTTCACTAACTTTAAATTTCTCACTAAAATTATTTTCAAACAGCGTGTGCAATTATGGCACAAATGGTTTTAAATGCTTCTCTGGTATCTGCTTTGTTCAGAAATAGCAGACATAATGGCTTTGGCGTTGCTTTTCGGTAATTAGAAGGCCACTAAATGCCGCTGCGCACCACACTTGTATTATGCCCAGCAGTGAAGGGATTAATTAGGTAGCTTATAGAGTTAATTTTAGCTTTAGTGTAGAGATCAACCTCCCATCTGACACATTCCCCTCCCTGATCCTTCCCTGACCCCTCTCAAACAGCTCTCTTCCCTCCCCCACAATTGTCATGGCCATTTTAAATACTGGCAGAAAGTCTGCTAGTACTAAAATAAAAGGCTTTTTTAAAAAATAAAAAAAAAGTTCTTCAGTGTAGGACACCCCCTTAGCCCCCAACCTCCCTGATTCCCCTCCACAAACAGCTTTCTAACCCTCCCCCCTCTACCTATTTGCCACCATCTTGGGTACTGGCAGCTGTCTGCCAGTACCCAGTTTGCTAAAGAAATATAGGTTGTATTTATTTATTTCTTTTTAAATTTATTTTTCTGTAGTGCATCTGCCCCCCTCAATGCCATCCTCCTCCCTGATCCCTTTTCCCCAAGTCTTATGCCCCCCTCCCTCTGCCTCCTTCCCATTGCATTGAAGATAGAATAAGTAGCGCGCGCATGCACCCGCCCCCTCTCATGCCCACCCGACGCCATCCAGGCAATACTGGAACCGGATCCACCTGAGAAGAAACTGATCCAGTGATGGGCCACCCACCCGCCTGTAGCTAACACCCACCCACCAAAGATCGCCACCATCGCTGGTTAATGCAGAGAGGGCCACAGACCTTAAAAAAGGTATTGCAGTGATGCCTCAATATCAAGGCATCACTGTAATACCTTGAATGCGTCTGGAAGGGATCACAATCGCTTCCACCGCTTGAAACCCCAGAGGACGTCAGGCACGTCCTTCGTCATTAACTGACACTTTTTGTAGGATGTGCCTGACATGTCCTTGGTCGTTAAGGGGTTAATTTCAACTTTTAATATGCGCACTACATGACTCATAAAAACAGACTACTTCTAGATTAGTTTATGCTTGAGTAAAATGACTAAACAGCACATCATTTGTAATCTGGCCTATATATGGTTAAACCTTTAAAAAGCCAACCTGATCAAAATATTTCTTTTAAAACTTGCTATGTACACCATAGATAGAAATAACACCTTCATTATAGTCTAAAGCAAAATGAAATGTGGAATCCAATAAGATTTATTTTACTTCATAATGGAAATGGATATTAATAGAAACAAAAGATTTGTTAAAAAAAATGTTCCTTGCGATCAATAGAACAGTCTATCAAAGTAACTTGGAATTAATTTCTGTCTGACATAATTATGTCTGAGACACTGTTCTATTGACTTCCAATTGTGGTACTTAAATATTTGGTTAACATTATTCAGTTTCATACCAGTGTAATTTAAGAGAGTATTTATTTCTTCAAATATACAATTCTTTTATCAGACAAAAAAATTGATTTCAGTAATCTTTAAGATAGTTAATCTGTAATGAAGGTTGCCGTTAATTTCATAATACATAAAAAAAGATGTGCTTTTATTCACAATCTGTAAAAATAATGTAATCAACAAATTCTCTGACATGAGCCTTTAACAAAAACTGACTGAATTACATTAGCTATTTATTTATTTATTTTAAAGGGACATGTTACTCAGCTAAAATTCTCATTTATACCAAACAGGTACCTGGGTTTTTCTTTATTTAATACTAAGATCAACTAACAAGATAAATTGCTTTCGTTAAAAACATGAATATTTGTCTTGTTTTAACAAGACAAATATCCGAATGAATGTAGCTCAAAATTTTAAGAAAATGAAGGAATAATGCCGAATTCAACATCATTCATTTGTTTCCTTTAAATAGTTAAAAATCCTTACTTAAAGGGACAGTGTACACCAATTTTAATTTAACTGCATATAATAGACACCACTATAAAGAATAACACGCACAGATACTGATATAAATATCCAGTATAAAACCTTTTAATAACTTACTTAGAAGCTCCCAATTTAGCACTGTTGATGAGATTAGTCTGGAACACCCACTGAAAGGGGCCAAGAGCAGATCCCCCCCCCCCACTGCACATTAATAGACCGATTATACAAACAGAAGCAATGTGAAGTCTGTATACATCAGTTTACATCTAAAACTTTGGGGCATTGTTAGGAGTCTGACAATTAGCACAATGTTATTTTAAAATAAGCAAAACTATACATTTTTACAAAAACACCCCCAGATGGACTGTATAAATGGATCATCTACAACACATTAATGCAAAGAAAAATCTAGTGTACATTGCCCCTTTAAGCTCGCTGGAGAGCCGAGCTAACCTGCTCTTCTTCGTCTTCACTGAGCCCTGGCCACAGCTCACAGAGCTGGCACTTCCGGAGCTCTGTGACGAAGTGGCGCATGTAATATGTAAGTATTTTAGTCGCTACTGGTGAACTTTTTTCACCTGTGATAGAGGAACATGTACATTATTTTAAAGAAAATTAATGGAAATGTTCCACGAATTAATGGTATTTTAAAAAAAAAAAACACAAATACCAAACAGCACATGTGCTAAATATTTTAAATAGGAAGTATTTTGAATATTCGGAAATAAAGATTTGTCCGAATTAAAAATTTCGCTCATGCACATGTCTAGTATGAAATCGCTCATTAGTTTCAAATGTACAAATGGTACCATTTTATAAAACATGTTTCATAAAGCATTTTAAAACCTCAACTTTGTAAATGGGAAACATTGCAACCTTTTTTTTCAAAAGATATAAATATCTGTACTGGTGATCTTGTTTATAGATCAAAACCTTGCAAAATTAAAAAAATATATATAAATAACACATTCTACACACATGTACTATATACTTATTATGCCCCAACTCAAATGTATAAATAATTCATTTACAAGGTTGGTTATTCTTTTGAAAGCAAAAACTTTCGGCTAGATTACGAGTTGTGTGTTAGGGTAAAAAAAGCAGCGTTAAGAGGTCCTAATGCTGCTTTTTTACGCCCGCTGGTATTACGAGTCTTGCAGGTTTAGGGTGACCGCACACTTCTTTGGTCTTACTGCAAAACCATTTACGTAGACTTCGTAAAGTCTTTTTTCTATGGGACTTCCATAGCGCCGGTATTACAAGTCTGTCCTGGGAGGCCAAAAAGTGAGCGGTACACCCTACCCTGTCAAGAGTCCTAATGCATTCTAAAGTCAGTAGTTAAGAGTTTTATGGTACAACGCCGTAACATAAAACTCATAACTAAGATTCTAAAAAGTACACTAACACCCATAAACTACCTATTAACCCCTAAACTGAGTCCCTCCCGCATTGCAAACACTAAAATAAAAATTTTAAACCCTAATCTGCCGCTCCGGACACCGCCGCCACCTACATTATATTTATAAACCCCTAATTATTATTATTATTATTATTATACTTTATTTATGAAGCGCCAACATATTCAGCAGCGCTGTCCATGGATACAATTCATTTAAATAAAACAATACAAGACTTGTAAGAGACAGGACAAAATTTACAAACACATACAGGAGGGATTGAGGGCCCTATTCCCGTGGGAACTTACAATCTAGAAGGGTAGGAGGTTGAGAAACAGGAGGTGAGCACTGCAAGCTTTTGAAAGATGTTAATACAGAGTTAGATGAGGGAAATGTTAGGTAAGTGAAGTTAATTTATTATTGAGTTGGGTGGTAGGCTTCCCTGAACAGAAAAGTCTTCAGGGAACATTTAAAGGAAGATAGATTAGGGCAAAGCCCGACAGCACGAGGGAGAGTGTTCCAGAGGGTAGGTGCTGCACGACAGAAGTCCTGCAGTCTAGCATGAGAGGAGGTGATAGTTGCGGATGCAAGGAGCAGATCATTGTTGGATCTTAGTGGACGGGCTGGAGTAAACTTGTGTATTAGAGAGGATAGGTAGAGGGGAGCGGCGTTGGTGAGAGCTTTGTATGTAAGGGTGAGAATTTTGAATTTAATTCTGCTGTGAATGGGGAGCCAATGAAGGGACTCGCAGAGAGGTGCAGCAGATATAGATCGACAGGAAAGGTGGATCATCCTGGCAGAGGCATTTAGGATGGATTGAAGGGGGAGAGGCGGGAAAGAGGGAGGCCAGCGAGTAGGTTATTGCAGTAGTCAAGTCGGGAGATAACAAGGGAGTGGATTATTTGCTTTGTGGTGTCAGCGCTCAGAAAAGGGCTAATTTTGGAAATATTGCGTAGATGGTTGTGGCAGGATGTAGAAAGCCATTGGATATGGGGGATGAAGGATAGATTTGAGTCAAGTGTGACTCAGAGGCAGCAAAATGGGCGATGGGGAAATGGTGATGCCGTCAACAGGGATAGAGAAGTCAGAAGTCGGTGTAGAGCTTGGAGGGGATAAGAAGGAGCTCAGTCTTGGACATGGTAATCTTTAGGTGGTGAGAGGCCATCCAGGAAGAAATACCAGATAAGCAGTCGCAGACATGAGAAAGGACAGAGGGAGAGAGAGCAGGGGTGGAGAGGTAGATCTGGGTGTCATTAGCATAGAGATGATATTTGAAGCCGTAACTTTGATAAGTTTACCCAGCGAAGAAGTATAGATGGAGAAGAGTAGAGGACCCAGAACAGATCCTTGAGGAACTCCAACAGACAGAGGCATAGGAGAGGAGGAGTCGCCGGCAAATGACACAGAAAAAGACCTGTGGGAAAGATAGGAGTGAATCCAGAGGCCAAAAGAGCTAAGGGTCTGTAGGAGGAGGGGGTGGTCAACTGTGTCGAAGGCAGCTGAGAGGTCGAGTAAGATGAGTATAGAGTAGTGGCCAATATTTTTTGCAGAGAGAAGATCATTTGTAACCTTGGTAAGGGCAGTCTCAGTTGAGTGTTTTGGGCGGAATCTGGATTGCAGTGGGTCAAGCAAGGAGTTGGTAGACAGGAAGTGGGTTAGGCGATTGTAAACTAGTTTTTCAAGGAGTTTTGATGTTAGTGGAAGCAGTGATATGGGGCGGTAGCTTTCAGGATAATTAGGGTAGAGGGAGGGTTTTTTGAGGATGGGAGGGACTTTTGCGTGTTTGAAAGAAGATGGGAATGAGCCGGTAGAGAGCGATAGGTTGAAGATGTGGGTAAGAGCAGGAATGAGGGTGGAAGATAGGGAGGGTATTAGATGGGAAGGGATAGGGTCAAGTGGGCAGGTAGTGAGGCGTGAGAAAGATAGTAAGGAAGAATCTTCATTCTCAGTGGCTGGATGGAAGATAGAGAGGGTGGCAGAGGGATTAATTGGCCCTGTTCGAATATTGCAGGTTGGTGTTGGGATGTTGCTTCGGATAGTACGTGTTTTGTTTAAAAAGTAGTCTGCCAGGGCTTGAGCACTAAAGACAGACGGGGTTGGTGGAGTGGGGGGGTAGAGGAGAGAGTTAAAGATGGAAAAGAGTCGTTTAGGGTTTGAGGAAAGAGTAGATATGAGAAAAGAGAAGTAGGTTTGCTTGGCTAAGTGAAGGGCAGAAGTGTATGAATGAAGAATAAACTTATAGTGTATGAAATCAGGTTCAGAGTGAGTTTTCCTCCAGAATCTGCTGCCCCCAACATCGCCGACACCTACATTATATTTATTAACCCCTAATCGGCTGTCCCCAATGTCGCCGCAACCTACCTACACTTATTAACCCCTAATCTGCCGCCCCCAACGTCGCCGCCACTATAATAAACATATTAACCCCTAAATCGCCGCACTCTCGCCTCGCAAACATTAGTTAAATATTATTAATCCCTAATATGCTGTCCCTTACATCGACACCACCTACCTACATTTATTAACCCCCTAATCTGCCGCACTAACGTCACCGCCACTATATTAAAGTTATTAACCCCTAAATCTAAGTCTAACCCTAACACCCCCTAACTTAAATATAATTTAAATAAATCTAAAGAAAATTACTATCATTAACTACATTATTCCTATTTAACCCCTTAATGACTACAATGTACCCTGTATGTCACTGGTCGTTAAGGGTTTTTTAAGGACATAATAGCACAAGTCTAGCAAGAACACGCTATTAATGCCCTCCCTTCAGCAGGCTTTGTGGAATAGAGCAGTCTCAATGCTGGTGGCAAGACCGCACTATAAAACAAACAAGTCCCAAAAAAAGGCCAGCGACATACAGGGTACGTCGCTGGTCCTTAAGGGGTTAAAACTAAATACTTACCTATAAAAAAAACCCTAAGCTAGCTACAATATAACTAATAGTTACATTGTAGCTAGTTTAGGATTTATTTTTATTTTACAGGCAAGTTTGTATTTATTTTAACTAGGTAGAATAGTTATTATAATAACTTATTATTTAATAACTACCTAGCTAAAATAAATACAAAAGTACCTGTAAAATAAAACCTAACCTAAGTTACACTAACACCTAACACTACATTATAATTAAATAAATTAACTAAATTAACAACAATTAAATCAATTAAATTAAATTAAATTAGCTAAGGTACAAAAAGAAACAAACACTAAATTACAGAAAATAATAATCAAATTACAAGATATTTAAACTAATTACACCTAATCTAATAGCCCTAACAAAATAAAAAAGCCCCCCAAAATAAAAAAACCCTAGCCTAAACTAAACTACCAATAGCCCTTAAAAGAGCCTTTTGTGGGGCATTGCCCCAAAGTAATCAGCTCTTTTACCTGAAAAAAAAATACAAACAACCCCCAGCAGTAAAACCCTCCACCCACACAACCAACGCCCAAATAAAATACTATCTAAAAAAACCTAAGCTCCCCATTGCCCTGAAAAGGACATTTGGATGGGCATTGCCCTTAAAAGGGCAGTTAGCTCTTTTGCAAGTCGAAACCCTAGCCTAAAAATAAAACCCACCCAATACACCCTTAAAAAAACCTAACTCTAACCCCCTGAAGATCGACTTACCGGGAGAAGTCTTCATCCAAGCCAGGCCGAAGTCCTCAATGAAGCCGGGAGAAGTCTTCATCCAAGCCGGGCAAAGTGGTCCTCCAGACCGGCAGAAGTCTTCATCCAAATGGCAACTTCTATCTTCATCCATCCAGCGAGGAGCGGGTCCATCTTCAAGACATCCAACGCGGAACATCCTCTTCATCCGATGACTAAGGACGAATGAATGTACCTTTAAGTGATGTCATCCAAGATGCAATCAGCCAATAGGATTGAAGTTCTATCCTATTGGCTGATCCAATCAGCCAATAAGATTTTTTCTACCTTAATTCAGATTGGCTGATAGAATTCTATCAGCCAATTTGAAGCTAAGGGACGCCATCTTGGATGATGTCACTTAAAGGTACCTACATTTATCTATAGTCGTTGGATGAAGAGGATGCTCCGCGTCGGATGTCTTGAAGATGGACCCGCTCCGCGCCGGATGGATGAAGATAGAAGATGCCGTCTGGATGAAGACTTCTGCCCGTCTGGAGAACCCCTTCGTCCGGCTTGGATGAAGACTTCTCACGGCTTCGTTGAGGACTTCGGCCCGGCTTGGATGAAGACTTCTCCCGGTAAGTCGATCTTCAGGGGGTTAGTGTTAGGTTTTTTTAAGGGTGTATTGGGTGGGTTTTATTTTTAGGTTAAGGTTTGAGCTTGCAAAAGAGCTAACTGCCCTTTTAAGGGCAATGCCTATCCAAATGCCCTTTTCAGGGTAATGGGGAGCTTAGGTTTTTTTAGATAGTATTTTATTTGGGGGGTTGGTTGTGTGGGTGGTGGGTTTTACTGTTGGGGGGTTGTTTGTATTTTTTTTTCAGGTAAAAGAGCTGATTACTTTGGGGCGATGCCTCGCATAAGGCCCTTTTAAGGGCTATTGGTAGTTTAGTTTAGGCTAGGGTTTTTTTTTTATTTATTTTTTTTTTTATTTATTTTTTTGATAGGGCTATTAGATTAGGTGTAATTAGTTTAAATATCTTGTAACTTGTTTATTATTTTCTGTAATTTAGTTTTTTTTTGTACTTTAGCTAATTTAATTTAATTGATTTAATTGTTGTTAATTTAGTTAATTTATTTAATTATAGTGTAATGTTAGGCATTAGTGTAACTTAGGTTAGGTTTTATTTTACAGGTACTTTTGTATTTATTTTAGCTAGGTAGTTATTAAATAGTTAATAACTATTTAATAACTATTCTACCTAGTTAAAATAAATACAAACTTGCCTGTAAAATAAAAATAAACCCTAAGCTAGATACAATGTAACTATTAGTTATATTATAGCTAGCCTAGGGTTTATTTTATAGGTAAGTATTTAGTTTTAAATAGGGATAATGTAGTTAATGATAGTAATTTTCTTTAGATTTATTTAAATTATATTTAAAGTTAGGGGGGTGTTAGGGTTAGACTTAGGTTTAGTGGTTAATACATTTAGTATAGTGGCGGCGACGTTGGGGGCGGCAGATTAGGGGTTAATAAATGTAGGTAGATGGCGTCGATGTTAGGGACGGCAGATTGGGGGTTAATAATATTTAACTAATGCTTGCGAGGCGGGAGTGCGGCGGTTTAGGGGTTAATATGTTTATTATAGTGGTGGCGATGTTGGGACGGCAGATTAGGGGTTAATAAGTGTAGGTAGGTTGCATCGACATTGGGGGCGGCAGATTAGGGGTTAATAAATATAATGTAGGTGTTGGCGATGTTGGGGACAGCAGATTAGGGGTTCATAAGTATAATGTAGGTGGCGGCGGTGTCCGGAGCAGCAGATTAGGGGTTAATAAGAATAATGTTGGTGTTGGCGATGTCGGTGCGGCAGATTAGGGGTTAATAAGTGTAAGATTAGGGGTGTTTAGACTCAGGGTTCATGTTAGGGTGTTAGGTGTAGACATAACTTTTATTTCCGAATAGGAATCAATGGGGCTGCATTAAGGAGCTTTACGCTGTTTTTTTGCAGGTGTTAGACTTTTTCTCAGCTGGCTCTCCCCTTTGATTCCTATGGGGAAATCGTGCATGAGCACGTACGACCAGCTCACCGCTGACTTAAGCAGCGCTGGTATTGGAGTTCGGTAAGGAGCAAAATTTTGCTCAACGCTCACTTCTTGTCTTTTAACGACGGGTTTGTAAAAACCTGTAATACCAGCGCTGTAGGGAAGTGAGCGGTGAGGGAAAAGTGCTCATTAGCACCGCATAGCCTCTAACGCAAAACTCGTAATCTAGCCGCAAATTTCCACACATATAATTTGCTATTGTCGTTTCACAGTGTACAACAGGCATTGATGTATACATCTGTATTGTAAAGGATAGACTTGTTTAATCACAATTGTATTAGTGATTGCATTTGCTTAAAGTGAAGTTTCTGATGAGATCCGAATGGTAAACATGGTTTACTTTCTACTCTGGAAACTTGCGACAAACGACAGTTTCATTGAAGAAAAAAAAACTTTACTTTCAGCTTGTAATGCAAGTGCACAGATGCTTGTGGTATACTTGCAGCATCAATTTCACTTGAGCACAATTTACAAATTCTTGCACATAATACCTCTCCACTTTATTTGCAGTATTTATTTATTCTGGACCAGATTACAAGTGAAGCTCTAAATATCACTTTCATGAAAGTGATATTTGCGCTCCACTGTGTAATACCAGAGCACGCTAATGTGCGCTGGTATTACAAGTTTACAGCATTGCGAATACAACCTCCTTCTGTAGGCTCCTATGGGAGCTTCGTTCTGATGCCATCAGAGACAGCATCAGAACTTCAGCGCAGTGGAGAGGGCAAGTAGCGCAGCGATGGCAGCAATTTTAAATATATATGTATATGCATATATACATATATCTTTATGTGTTAATTAGGGATGGGTGAATGTGCTGAAAGTGTTGAACAATCAAATGTTTATAAGAATGAAAATCCATTAAATTCGGTAATCGAATGTTACTTTCGTTTTCGAATGTTCATAATGTAATTGAATATCCACATTTGAAATTTCGAATGTAACATTCAATTTAACAAATACTATTCAGAAGTTCAATAGTTCATGTGGTAGGAAATTTAATAAATTGATGCATAATAGATACAAATATATAAATTTAAATGTTTCTATTTCGAATATTGCATAACTCGAATATTACATTTTAAGAGAACATTAGAAATACTAATACAAATATATAGATTTGAATTTTTCAAATTGAATATTGCATAATTCGAATATTAAATTTTAAGAGAACATTAGAAATACTAATACAAATATATAGATTCGAATTTTCAAATTTGAATATTGCATAATTCAAATTGAATTAGAAAAATTAGAATAGAATATTACAATTAAAGAAAGCATTAGAAATACTATTATATAAAATAAATGTTGTAAAGTTGTGCAAACATTTGAAAATCAAAACGAACGAATGTGTTAAAATTTGTTTCAGTTTTTAAATGTTGCAAAACATTTGCCCATCCCTAGTGTTAATATGTGTATATACATATATATTTACTGGGAACACACAGTTCCCATAGACCACAATGTAAGTTGGTGGGAGTGGCACCCCACTCCCACCAATTTTACCCACAAAATACTGCCTGGTGCAGTAATTTTTTTTTAAAGCATAAAAATTTGGCTATCTTTATTTTTTTAATAAAATACACTGGACTGTATTTTGGGGCCATTTAGGGCAGATTTATAAAATTAACCAGAGATCTGATCTCTGGTTAATTTTATAAGCGCTAATTGCTTCTGCGAACTAGTGGTAGTAATAGCAGCCACTTGTAATAGCTGATTAAGTATCGAATGCCCACAAACAGGCAATTAGCCCGTTTGCGGGCGCGAGATAATTTAGTGCTCCACTTGTAATCTAGCCCTGTATGTTTTGTGCTATCTTTTCACTTATATTGATGCTTTAATAGTTAAATCTTATATAAAGGGTAATTGTATTCAAAGCAAAGATTAGTCAGAGAATACTAAAATTATATTAGTTGTTATGGAAAAACATGTGTACATTTTTGCTGACCATAAACTGATGAGTGCTGCCATGTTTTAGCTTAAGTTTAATTTTAGTACCAAGTATCTATTGAAAAATACTGCACAAAACGTACAGTCACTTTTTTTTGTCTAAATGAACATTGTATTGACACTTCCATCCGACGTTGGATTTCTCGAAAATCATGCCATAACAAACTTGTAACTATGGTAACTAGGGATGGGCGAATGTGTTTATATTTAAATTCGTATCTTCGAACAAATGTTATTGTAGAAATTCAATTTACATAATTGAATGTCGAAAAGAACGAATAATCTTAAAAATTCTATAATCGAATGCTATTTACAGTTTTCGAATATTACTTTTGATTTTGAATGTTCATAATAAGATATAAAATTTTGATTGTAACATTTGATTTAACAAATAATATTTATAATTTCAATAGTAGGGAATTTGGTAAATTGATACATAATAGATACAAATATATCAATTTAAATGTTTATATTCCGATTATTGCATAATTTGAATATTACATTTAAAGAATCATTAGAAATACTATTACTAATATGTAAATTAAAAAAATTTAATTCGAATGTTGCATAATTCGAATCGAAAAATTGGAATCCAATATGACATTTAAAGAAAGCAGTAGAAATACTATTACACTAAACAAATGTTTGAATGTTGTACAAACATTCAAAATTCTAAAAGAATGAAAAAATGTGTTAAACTTAATTTATTTTTTTGAATGTTGTGAAACATTCGCCAATCCCTAATTAACCTGACCTTATACTATAAAATGTACATTTAACGTCTGCGCTACTTACCTGTGATCACTTCTAGAGAGATACAAAGATACATTGAATTCATTAAAAAATTAAACGAGAAGTGTTTTATTTAATGAAAAAAAAATGTTTTATTTTTTTGTTTTATTAAATATTTTAATGTAATGATATACTGTATGTAATATTTAGTGCTGCCCTAAGCATAGGTCTTGTTGTAATTATGGAAAATTGTGCTTGGTTATATTTTTATATGTAAATAAATATTGATATTTAAATATGAACATAACTCCAATTAGTCTTATACCTGGGCCAGGAATAAATATTACAAATAATAAATGTGTAAGGTGAAACACTTGCATTGTTTTCTCTTTTACGCCTAGTTGGGCATATTATAATGTTTGAGACCTTATCCACAGCTTCTGACAGTTTTAACTGTTTGCGCTTATAATGGAAACCTGTTGTGAATATGCACTTTTCGGCATCTATTATTTTCTATGAGCCGTGTAATTCTTTTTTTCATTTTATGACCTCGCGAAAACCCAATTGTGCAACAATGGAAACGAGCCCACTGTGGGGAATATAGCAGTGTTAGTCTGGAGTCTGTTCTTGGTTTCTAACTCAGTGTTCATTTCTAAAAGTGTGATTTGATCTTAATTTTTTATTTTTTATTCAACCAGGATCCAAGTGTGTTTATTAATATCTGTACTGAGAATCCACAAAATCATTTGAAATTAAAAGGAAATACACCCTCAAAACATATCCATATTTATTATGAGGTGAACCCACAATGGCTTAAAGGGACACTGAACCCAATTTTTCTTCTGTGATCAAGATACAGCATGCAATTTTAAGCAACTTTCTAATTTACTCCTTATATCATTTTTTCTTCATTCTCTTGCTATCTTTATTTGAAAAAGAAGACATCTAAACTTATTTTTTGGTTCAGACCTGTGGACAGCACTTTTTTATTGGTGGGTGAATTTACCCATCAATCAGCAAGAACAACCCAGGTGGTTCACCAAAAATGGGCCGGCATCTAAACTTACATTCTTGCATTTCAAATAAAGATACCAAGAGAATGAAGAAAATGTGATAATAGGAGTAAATTAGAAAGTTGCTTAAATTGCATGATCTATCGGAATCACGAATGAAAAGATTTGGGTTCAGTGTCCCTTTAATTGTGTAGTAAGAATATTTCTTTAGACAAATCTGGTTTCCTTTCTTTGTCTTTACCAAGCCAAAATCAATTACTCTTTTATATACATCCTGACTAAAAATAGTGCTCTCATAATTACTGCTACTATGGCTGTCTTCTTACAAAAATTTATCTATTATCAAGTTTTGGAGGTTTTTGCCTATAACACAGAAACAGATTTTGACTGCAAATTGGGACTAAAAGTCCAACTAAGTCTACCCATGTGAGCTTCTGAAATTTAAGCATAATATTAACTCATGAATTGACATAAAATGGTTGCCACTTTTATTGCATCCATTTTGATTAATAGACTTAATAAGCTTTTTTTTGTTGCCATAAATGTTTTAATAGCCATCTGAGTGGTTTATGTCCATCTGGAGATATAAAAGGTTAAACAATATTCCAGACAAGGTCAGACTAATGATCTATATAGTGTCATTAGATGCAACTTTAGTACTGTCTTTATTTATTTATTTAGTTTTTAATCTTTTGTATCAAGGACTATGAATTAAAGTTTCTAAAGTATTTCTCCACCGATCCAAACCATTGAAGCCATATATAATATATAATATATAATTTCAACATAACTTTACACCCATAGACTACTAATTAACATCAAATTTAACAGGTTGTTATAAAATTATATCTTTTCATTTTCATTCTAGTCTCTTGGTCAGCTCTGCAGATCTGAACAGTTTTACTGATTCAATGTGATTCTAAAGTACCTGCACAATTCCCAAAAGGCAGTCACTGAGATAGTGTTTATACCCCATAATAAAATGGAAAGGCTAATTTAAATGACACATGTGATTGCCGAGTAGCCAGATGTGTGTTTATAAGACTGAAACAGCTGTTACACTTGACTATGGCTCCCATAAACACTATGACATGAAAGTATTGGAGAAAGAAAGCAATTTTCCTATTGGCCACAATATTAAGCAGGCTGCTGTAATTACCACAAAACAGTTGGCAGTTTAATGCCTGATAACACAAAGAATTAATAAAATTAGAAAGTGCTCTCTGTTACGTTAAGTCAACTTATCATACCATATTTAACTCAAGTCTCCACAGAAATGTTTACCTGATATTAAAAAGCAAATATTGTAAGCCACGCACAGTCCAAAGCACATAAAAGTTGTTGGAAATGAGTTACAGTTGACTGAAATGAAAAGATTCAGTGACTTGATTTGAAACCACATGACAATGGGTCAACATTCTCTATAAGCCTAATTTATCAAACATTTTGGTATTCATATCAAAATATGTAATTGGACATAGCAATGTTGACAAGTGATGATTGCTCTAATATATGTAAAAGACAAAAGGAAATACAGCATTAGTATAAAAAAAACTAATAGGACTATCAAATATGTCTGTCTATCTACCTGTGTTTATCTATCTTCCTGTCTATCAAAGTATCACAATGACAAGAGGTTTTTTTTTTCAGGTTTTTTTTTATGATTTTACTATTATAAAGAAACAACAATACAGAGTCAAAATATTCAATACAGGCTGTACCAAGATCAAAATATACAAAGCAATCTCTTGACCAAATTTTACAATAACAAAAAGAAATGAATATA
This sequence comes from Bombina bombina, assembly GCF_027579735.1. Classification (NCBI taxonomy): domain Eukaryota; kingdom Metazoa; phylum Chordata; class Amphibia; order Anura; family Bombinatoridae; genus Bombina; species Bombina bombina. The sequence goes on from NC_069502.1 coordinate 923,759,699, forward strand.
TCAAAATTAGCTCTGCACTAAATTATTCCATTTTCCTTTTCTTCCTTTTGAAAACATCAACATACAATGCATTAATTAAAGGATTAAGGGCTAGATTACAAGTGGAGCGCTAAATTATCGAGCGCCTGCAAATGAGCAAATTTTCCCGTTTGCGGGCATGCGATAATTAACCAGCCATTACAAGTGGTTGATTATTGCTACCACGAGCTCACGGTAGCAATTAGTACTTTTAAACTTAATCAGAGGTCAGATCTCTGGTTAATTTTATAAATGTGCCCAAATGCCCCCCAAAATACGGCCTAGTGTATTTTATTAAAAAGTAAAGATAGAAGCATCTTTATTTTTAAATAAAATTACTGCACTAGGCAGCATTTTGGGGCTAAAGTTACTGGAGTGGGGGGTGATAGAAAAGACTGAAAAGTGCCTCTACATTGCAGTCAATGGGAACTGTGTGTTTCCAGTAAATATATATGTATATGCTTATATACATATACTGTATATGTATGTGTTAATATGTGTATATACACATATTAACATATAAATATAAATGTATATAATCATATACAGTACATATGTATTTAAGTTTGCTGCCATCACTGCGCTATTTACCCCCTTTGGGGGCGCTGAAGTTCATAGGAGCCTATGGAAGCGCACTCTTTTCATTGCTGAAAACTTGTAATACTAGCACACAATAGCATTAATTGCGCGGGTTATTACACAGTGGATTGCTAATATCGCTTTCATGAAAGCAATATTTAGAGCTCCACTTGTAATCTGGTCCAAAAATCAGTTAAATCAATACTTAACATTTCTAAGTATTTGTTTTCAAAAAAAATAAATTCTCCATTCAGTGAAAAAATATATGTTTAAAGATACACACACAGAAAATGCAAAATAATGGAAGGAGTGATGGCAGAGAAGAGAGGAGGGCGAGAGGGAGAAAAAAAAAAGTGTTTATTTCTCTTAAAAATATGAATAAAATGTAATCAGTGAACAATTTTGGGCGAAGGGATGAATATTTCTCTTGAAAATGTGCGGGTAATAAGTGGGTACTTGAGAGTCTTGAGAGAAACCCTCTTATTGTAGATACATATTTTTCCTATAGAAATGACCTATGTGGAATATGTTGTAAGGGGGTCACTGTTTGTTTTCAAAAAGCCCCTCTTTGTATTTTTTATATAAAACATATGAGGTAATGACATGATTGCCACCATTTTGACTACATAGTGTGCCCAGACAAGCACAAAATTGGCATGAGCATTACCTTAATTCTTAGTATTGAAACAGGTTTTTCAGGTTGACTGGTAGGTGGTGCTGTTCCATTTATTTCACAATTAGCATTGCCACAAATTTGGTTTCAGCACCATTTTTATTTTTCATATTGCATAACATCATCATAAAGCAAGTGCCTTTTACCATAGCAGCATTTATTAACCCCTGCATCACCTCATCACTGACATCTCCTGTCTTCTGCCATCCACATTTACCCTCTACACCACTGGTTTACAAACCTGTCCTCAGACCTCCCTTACAAGCCACATTTTGAGGATATCTGAACTAGAGCACAGGTGAAATAATCAGCTGGTAAGTAACCATGGTTATTTGACCTGCTCTCATCCAAGGTGATCCTGAAAAGATCACCTTTTGGGGAGGCCTGAGGACAGGTTTGAAAATCAGGGCTCTCCAAACACCCTCACTCCTCCAGCACATTACTCTGCAGTCTGTCACTCAGCTGCTGCCTGTTATGCTGTTATGCTGTGCACCAAACTCCACCCCTCCCTCAGCACATCTAAAACAGTGGACTTCAGTTAGTTATTAGAACTGATCCATTATATACATTATTATATTTAATTATATACCATATGAAGAAAAGGGATATGGTTATATGTTACATAGCCAAAGAGGGACAAAGGTTGCGCCAAAAAATTGGTTTTATTACATCAAAGCAGCAGGTGTATAAAGTAAACTATAGGACAACAACACCTTAATACTGCATATCATTTAATCAGCAAGGAAGCAACAGCACTGAATTGAACAGACATATATCTTGCATAATCTGAGTGATTAATAATCTGAGTGATTTCCAAAAGATCAGGTTAGATTCAGAGATGTTTTACTCCTTGGCTTTTTTCTCTCCCTGCGGATCAACGGCTGATTTCCGATTGCTGCTGCTCTTGCGTTGTTTCCAAGATTTACCACCAAACTTTGCAAGAAACAGCCAATCCGGTACACACCAAACCGCTATGCAGACATGTGGGATTGCTACTATAGAGTGATGATATGTTTTGTCCCTCCCCTTTCTGGGTTGTCCTAGGGCTTCGTCAGATGCCACTCCTTCATTACTACAGAGATTATATAGCCCTGAGAACACAGTTACACTCTTTTTAAAGTAATGATTATATATAGGTATAGATATATATATACAGACATATAAAGAAATATCTATTTAAAAATCCTTAGAACAAATTCCCCTATGTGAAGAACATTGGAATGTGAAATATTTACAGTAAATACAAAATAAAACTTTATTAAATATGAATATTGTATTAATATGCTTTTCAGGTTTTCATATCCTTAACTGCAAAGGGCTCCAATGCATATATATATATATATATATATATATATATATATATATATATATATATGTGTGTGTGTGTGTGTTTGTACATATATATTATGTGTTTATATGTGTATATATGTCTGTAAATACATAAACACACAGATAAATACATATATACATACATATTTAGACATGTAGATATATATGTATGTTAAAGCCCTTTTGCAGACTTTTTTTTCTAACACCTGAGACCTCATATCTTTGAGGCCTTATAACTTTTTTGTGCATTTTTTTTTTAAATAATTTTTATTAAAGAGTGTTGTTATGAGTGTAACTGTACTTTGTAAAGAATTGTTGATGTGTTTTGTGCAACTTCTTTGTTTCTCAAAACAGTTAACCAGTGCTCTGAAATATATATGTTGTTTATGTATTCTTAACCTGATGTTTAGCACAGCCCATAGTGGATATAACAAAAGTGTAAAAAGTCAATGATAGTGAAAGGGGGAAATGCTTTAACATCAGCTGCCCTTTTATTACATATGCTAAGGTAATATGCACTGGCAGCATATCTGCCTACAGTTTAAATTTGACAAATCTTACCAAATAGACATTATAAAGGAACAACACTATCTCCCCTTTTTAACCTGCGTGAGCATAACCAGCTTGTTTGCTGTGGTCTCTTTGCAATATTAGACAGTGGTAAATGTAATTGAGCTCCCGGATTAAAGGACCTTAGTCTAAGATCAGGGTTGTTTCAAAGCTTGACACCTCCAGATAGGTGTATATATAGAACCTTGCTAACAACCTTTGATAATATATCCACAATGATTTAATGCTTGTAACATATAGATATATGAATACTGAACTGAAAAGCTATTACTATTTTAATTTTACAGTCTATCTCAATGTGTTTTTAACTTGTTTTTGAATGTTTCATTATTTTAATCGATAATAACCTATTAAAAGTCATATTTTAAATTATTATCTCTGTATTACCTTGCATAACAATGATTTAGTTTGTGTGTGAATTTACTTTCAGTTGTATCTCTCAACTAAGTGTATCTTAGACCTTATAAAGTGGATGCCCCAAGACAATACCTTGACATGTAATTACTCAAAATGCCTTCATGGAAAATATTTTAAAGGACAAATAGAACTTTTAATTAATGTATATAGCTGAATTACAAAATATTATTTTTTGATGAGTCCTTTTGACAAATAAGAAACGTGTCCCCATCACTGATTAAAGAGACACTCAGGTTAAATTTAAATTTTCATTATTCAGATACAGCATGTAATATTAAACAACTTTCCAATTTACTTCCATTAAAAAAAATGTGCACAGTCTTTTTATAGCTACAATTTTTGAGTCACCAGATCCTACTGAGCATGTGCAAGAAATTCACAGACTATACGTATATGCATTTGTGATTGGCTGATTGCTATCACATGGTACAAGGGGAGTGGAAATATACATAACTGAAATTTGTTATAAAAAAAATCTACTACTCATTTGAAAGTTCAGACTAAGTGCTATTGCATTGTCTTGTTATCTTGCATTTGTTGATTATGTAAATCTAATGTGTTGACTGGTCCTTTAACTTTTGGCAATGGAAAAATAATATAAAAATCAGCATGTTCAAATTAACATTTATACGTTTATTTAGATTTTTTATTTTTGTACATTCTATTAGTCTTTTGGGGTTAAAATAATTTATCAATTGCCCTTAGCTATGCTTCTCATAATTTAGATGATAATGTAACCTTTTTTAACCCCTTAAGGACCAGCGACGTACCCTGTATGTCGCTGGCCTTTTTTTGGGACTTGATTGTTTTTATAGCGCGGTCTTTCCACCAGCATTGAGACTGCTCTATTCCACAAAGCCTGCTGGAGGGAGTGCATTAATAGCGTGTTCTTGCTAGACTTGTGCTATTATGTCCTGAAAAACCCCTTAACGACCAGTGACATACAGGGTACATTGTGGGTCATTAAGGGTTAATCTCCTTCAAACTTCTGTAGATTATTGTTACTTAATTTGTAACCTTTTCCCATAATTTCATGCAATTCTTTATGTTTGTTTTTCGCTAAATTATTATTGAAAATGTTTTTATATAGGGGAGATAAGTTGTTTTTTTACTTTGAATTTTTTTTTCCACATGCAAATTGGGGAATTTTTCCATATTTAAGAATAAGATTCTATTTAACGATTAAATATAATTATACAGTTTTTTTTTAATTTATATAATCCACAACTCCTTCTAACAAATATATTATACATATTACAAGCTGGAGAAATGTTTATTTACTATCATATGAAGCCAAGGAGTTGTTCTATATTATAGACTTAAGGTTCTATGGATTTCTCCAAGAGATTTTAATATCTTAGTACAAAAATATATGTCATTTTTAATATCACTTTAAATAATTTTGTAATGTAATATAAATACAGGGTTAATAGGTGAAGTTCTTGCTTCTTCTCTAATTCCCTATTATGGGGGTATTTTCCCTGTTTCTAATTTCCGCTCATAGAAATCTTCATCTAGGAAAGCAATTTATAATATTTAACAGAAGATACTCCAAGGTCCCCATTTATATAAAGAGAAAATAGTCCTTTTGTTGAGCAATTCAAGGTTTTTTTCCCCTTCTGTATTAAATATCATAAATACCCTTTCCTATCTCATCAAGTCTTTTTCCTTTAATTAAATAAAGATAACACTTAAATAGGATATAACCGTTTGGTAGATTTTTCCCATCTTAATTAAGTTTACTCTTCCAGTTAATGAAATACGTACATTTTTTCCATTTATCAGATAACTTTTACTTTTGATTTAAGATTGTTTTTAGTATACAATTTTTTTTTTTATTTGCTATGATCTGGTTGTTTCTTGAAATGGTATACATTGATGGATCAATCTTTTTATTTAACCAAAGAACCATAGATTTGAGGGATTATTTTATTACCTGAGAAAACATATGTACCTTTAAAAAAAAAAAAAAAATATATATATATATATATATATATATATATATATATATATATATCTTATACTCTCTGTCAGCAGTTCTTTTACAAAAAGAAACATACAAGGCCATTTGGACTTTTTTCTTCAGAGAAGTCTACCACCCAACTCAGTAATAAATTAATTTAACTTACCTAACATTTCCCTCATCTAACTCTGCATTAACATCTTTCTCAATCTTGCAGTCCTCATCTCCTGTTTCTCAACCTCCTACCCTTCTAGATTGTAAGTTCTGACAGGAATAGGGCCCCTGATTCCTACGGTATGTGTTTGTAAAATGTTGCCTTGTCCCTTACAAGTTTGATATCATTGTTTTATTTAAATAAATTGTACCCATGGACAGCGCTGCGGAATATGTCGGCGCTTCATAAATAAAGTATAATAATAATAGAGATTGGGCATCCCTCACAGGTACCCCAACCAAGAGATTTTCTAGAGAAATTATGCCATTGACTAAAAAGGTATCCTCTGAAGATGAATATATTTTTTTCTATATATTCTAAAAACTGAAATTGTTTAATTAATTAACCATATGAACCCATTCTATCTATCGAAGGCCTTCTTTGCATTTAATGATAGCAAGAAGTCCATCGGTAGCATAGTTCTCTGAAATACAAAACGTTTTAATCAATATAATATAAGTCACAATCTTCTCTGCATGTATCTTTGATTTGTTTTTTTTTTGTGTTCTAAAATGAAAATAAGTTTATAGTATTTAAAAAACAAATATTATCTTTCTGATTACAGTACCGTGCTATTTTTCTGAGGGCATTATGTAAACACATAAATAGTTAAAAAATGATATAAACCTACCTTTAGTTTACATGTATAAGCTGTAATGTGTATATATATATATAGTATATATTATATATATATATATATTCAGTACTTTGTATCTATTTGCTTTAGTATTAAAATTAGTCAACAGCATATTAAAACATCCCCTTCATAATATTTATATCAGAAAACCAAAGTCTCTGTGTTAGATACCTGCAAAATAATAATAATGATAAGAAGAAGAAGAGACAGCATTAGCTTAAGGTTTATACATAACAGATCCTCTTTCACACACGGAAATTGACTGCACTTATTAAATTATGCTGGGTAGTGGGTACACATCCTATTACTCTGCAAAAAACAAAATTATTAACATACACAACACATAGAAAATCTGGCATTCTCTAACATGCATATAGCTAAATTAAAAGCAAAAATGGAAGGGGTTAGTTTACAGCGGCCTAGATTTAGAGTTGGGCGGTAGCCGTCAAAACCCAGCGTTAGAGGGTCCTAACGCTGGTTTTTTACCGCCCGCTGGTATTTTGGAGTCAGTCAGGAAAGGGTCTAACGCTCACTTTGCAGCCGCGACTTTTCCATACCGCAGATCCCCCGTATGCCATTTGCGTATCCTATCTTTCAATGGGATCTTTCTAACGCTGGTATTTAGAGGTCATGGCTGAAGTGAGCGTTAGAAATCTAACGACAAAACTCCAGCCGCAGAAAAAAGTCAGTAGTTAAGAGCTTTCTGGGCTAAGGCCGGTTCATAAAGCTCTTAACTACTGTGCTCTAAAGTACACTAACACCCATAAACTACCTATGTACCCCTAAACCAAGGTCCCCCCACATCGCCGCCACTATATTAAAATTTTTTAACCCCTAATCTGCTGCTCCGTACACAGCGGCCACCTACGTTATCCCTATGTACCCCTAATCTGCTGCCCCTAACACTGCCGATCCCTATATTATATTTATTAACCCCTAATATGCCGCCCCCAACGTCGCCTCCACCTACCTACAATAATTAACCCCTAATCTGCCGACCGGAGCTCACCGCTACTATAATAAATGTATTAACCCCTAATCTGCCTCACTCCCGCCTCAATAACCCTATAATAAATAGTATTAACCCCTAATCTGCTCTCCCTAACATCGCCGACACCTAACTTCAAGTATTAACCCCTAATCTGCCGACCGGAGCTCACCGCTACTCTACTAAATTTTTAAACCCCTAAAGCTAAGTCTAACCCTAACACTAACACCCCCCTAAGTTAAAATATAATTTTTATCTTAACAAAATAAATTATTCCTATTTAAATCTAAATACTTACCTGTAAAATAAACCCTAATATAGCTACAATATAAATTATAATTATATTGTAACTATTTTAGGATTAATATTTATTTTACAGGCAACTTTGTAATTATTTTAACCAGGTACAATAGCTATTAAATAGTTAATAACTATATATAGTTACCTAGTTAAAATAATTACAAAATTACCTGGTAAAATAAATCACTAAACTAAGTAACAATTTAAACCTAACACTACACTATCAATAAATAAATCAAATAAAAATACTACAATTATCTACAATTAAACCTAACACTACACTATCAATAAATTAATTAAATACAATACCTACAAATAAATACAATGAAATAAACTAACTAAAGTACAAAAAAGATAAAAAAGAACTAAGTTACAAAAAATAAAAAAATATTTACAAACATTAGAAAAATATTACAACAATTTTAAACTAATTACACCTACTCTAAGCCCCCTAATAAAATAACAAAGCCCCCCAAAATAAAAAAAGAACCTACCCTATTCTAAAATTAAAATAGAAAAGCTCTTTTACCTTACCAGCCCCGGAAAAGGGCCCTGATCGGGACAGCCGAATAGAATGCAAGCTCATTCTGATTGGCTGATTGGATCAGCCAATCGATTGAACTTGAATCTGGTGGCCTGATTCCATCAGCCAATCAGAATATTCCTACCTTAATTCTGATTGGCTGATAGAATCCTATCAGCCAATCGGAATTTCGAGGGACGCCATCTTGGATGACGTCATTTAAAGGAACCGTCATTCGCAAGTAGGCGTCGGTTGAAGAGGATGGATCTGCGTCGGCTGGGAAAAGAGATGGGCTCCACTCCGGAAGAAAGAAGATTGAAGATGCCGCTTGATAGAAGACTTCATCCCGATGATGGACTTCCGACTTGCAGCCCGATGATGGAGTTCTTCAGCCAACGCTTGGATCAAGACTTCGGACCCTCTTCTGGACCGATCGCTGAACCAGGTGAGGTGAAGACAAGGTAGGGAGATCTTCAGGGGCTTAGTGTTAGGTTTATTTAAGGGGGGTTTGGGTTAGATTAGGGGTATGTGGGTGGTGGGTTGTAATGTTGGGGGGGGGTATTGTATGGGTTTTTTTACAGGCAAAAGAGCTGAATTATTTGGGGCATGTCCCGCAAAGGGCCCTTTTCAGGGCTGGTAAGGTAAAAGAGCTTTTCTATTTTAATTTTAGAATAGGGTAGGGCATTTTTTTATTTTGGGGGGCTTTCTTATTTTATTAGGGGGCTTAGAGTAGTTGTAATTAGTTTAAAATTGTTGTAATATTTTTCTAATGTTTGTAAATATTTTTTTATTTTTTGTAACTTAGTTCTTTTTTATTTTTTGTACTTTAGTTAGTTTATTTCATTGTATTTATTTGTAGGTATTGTATTTAATTAATTTATTGATAGTGTAGTGTTAGGTTTAATTGTAGCTAATTGTAGGTATTTTATTTAATTTATTTATTGATAGTGTAGTGTTAGGTTTAATTGTAACTTAGGTTAGGATTTATTTCTACAGGTAATTTTGTAATTATTTTAACTAGGTAACTATTAAAATAGTTATTAAACAATTTATTAGCGTATTGTACCTGGTTAAATAATTACAAAGTTGCCTGTAAAATAAATATTTAATCCTAAAATAGCTACAATATAATTATAATTTATATTGTAGCTATATTAGGGTTTATTTTACAGGTAAGTATTTAGATTTTAATAGGAATAATTTATTTAATAAGAGGTAATTTATTTTGTTAGATAAAAATTATATTTAACTTAGGGGGGTGTTAGTGTTAGGGTTAGACTTAGCTTTAGGGGTTAAAAAATTTAGTAGAGTAGCGGTGAGCTCCGGTCGGCAGATTTGGGGTTAATACTTGAAGTTAGGTGTCGGCGATGTAGGGAGAGCAGATTAGGGGTTAATACTATTTATTATAGGGTGAATTGAGGCGGGGAGTGAGGCGGATTAGGGGGTTAATACATTTATTATAGTAGCGGTGAGCTCCGGTCGGCAGATTAGGGGTTAATTATTGTAGGTAGTGGAGGCGAGGGTTGGGGCGGCAGATTAGGGGTTAATAAATATAAATATAGGGGTCAGGCGGTGTTAGGGGCAGCAGATTAGGGGTTACATAGGGATAATGTAGCTGGCGGCGGTGTACGGAGCGGCAGATTAGGGGTTAATAATAAATATGCAGGGGGTCAGGCGATAGCGGGGGCAGCAGATTAGGGGTTAATAAGTGTAAGGTTAGGGGTTCATGGTAGGGTGTTAGGGTGCAGACTTAGGAAGTGTTTCCCCATAGGAAACAATTTAG